>NW_026871024.1:600000-874112 GCF_033118175.1 Dama dama | reverse complement strand
GGAGAGCAAGAGGCCCAACTTGCCCCTAGGTCGGCTCTGCCCCTTCCCACACAGGCGGCCAGCCCAGCACCTGCCTGACAGACTCTGGCTCCCCCGAGCTCTCTGCCGGTGCAGGGGTCAGGAACAGACGTGGGCATGTGGTTCTGCCTTGGTCTGGGAGTGTGGACCCACTGCCTGGCCCCCAGGCTCAGGGTCAAGGGATCGGAGAGAGCAACACCCTGAAGTGCTTTTCTCCCGGTCTTGGGAGCATTGTGCGTGCCTGGCGGGAACAGCGGGCGGGAGTGTTGCAAACCGGCCTTTGGAGGCAGCCGGGGAGGTCTTCCAGTGGGAGAGGGCCGGTTGTGCTCAGAGGCCCCACAGGCCAGGGGCAGGACCCAGCAGGTCCCCTGCCCCTGGCCAGCCTTGCCCAGACCTTCCTGGCCTCCGGGGGTACTGCCCCACCAAGGGGCAGGCTGCGGGGACTGGGTCCAGACATGCTCGGGCGCCTCCCCTGGCTCATCCCCGCTGGTGCCTTTCCCCTGGGCCTAGGCCTCGGTTGAGGCCTCCTTGGAGAGGAGGTTGCTGGCAGGGGCTGTCTCCACACTGCAAGGTGCTGGAGCTCAGAGGTCCTCGTCAGAGGGAAGGGACCAGTAAGGGGCTGGATGCCCAAGACGTCTTTGGCCCAGCAGCCTCAGGGCAGCAGGGAGAGCAAGAGGCCCAACTTGCCCCTAGGTCGGCTCTGCCCCTTCCCACACAGGCGGCCAACCCAGCAGCTGCGTGACAGACTCTGGCTCCCCCAAGCTCTCTGCCGGTGCAGGGGACAGGAACAGACGTGTGCATGTGGTTCTGCCTTGGCCTGGGAGTGTGTTCCCCCTGCCTTGCCCCCAGGCTCAGGGGCAAGGGCCCGGTGAGAGCATTACTCCAAAGCGCTCTTCTCCTGGGCTTGGGAGCATTGTGCGTGCCTGGCGGGAACAGCGGGTGGGAGTGCTTGCAAACCGTCCTTTGGAGGCAGACGGGGAGGTCTTCCAGCGGGAGAGTGCCGGTTGTGCTCAGACGCCCCACAGGCCAGGGGCAGGACCCAGCAGTGTCCCTGCCCCTGGCAGCCTTGCCCAGACCTTCCTGGCCTCCGGGGGTACTGCCCCACCAAGGGGCAGGTTGGGGGAACTGGGTCCAGACATGGCCGGGCGCCTCCCCAGGCTCATCCCCGCTGGTGCCTTTCCCCTAGGCCTAGGCCTCGGTTGAGGCCTCCTTGGAGAGGAGGTTGCTGGCAGGGGCTGTCTCCACACTGCAAGGTGCTGGAGCTCAGAGGGCCTCATCAGAGGGAAGGGACCAGCAAGGGGCTGGATGCCCAAGACCTCTTTGGCCCAGCAGCCTCAGGGCAGCAGGGAGAGCAAGAGGCCCAACTTGCCCCTAGGTCGGCTCTGCCCCTTCCCACACAGGCCGCCAGCCCAGCAGCTGCCTGGCAGACTCTGGCTCCCCCGAGCTCTCTGCCGGTGCAGGGGGCAGGAACAGACGTGTGCATGTGGTTCTGCCTTGGCCTGGGAGTGTGGACCCCATGCCTGGCCCCCAGGCTCAGGGGCAAGGGCCGGGAGAGAGCACCACCCCGAAGCGCTTTTCTCCCGGGCTTGGGAGCATTGTGCGGGCCTGGCGGGAACAGCGGGCTGGAGTGCTTGCATACCGGCCTTTGGAGGCAGCCGGGGAGGTCTTCCAGTGGGAGAGGGCCGGTCGTGCTCAGAGGCCCCACAGGCCAGGGGCAGGACCCAGCAGGGCCCCAGCCCCTGGCCAGCCTTGCCCAGACCATACTGCCTCCGGGGTTACAGCCCCACCAAGTGGCAGGCTGCGGGGACTGGGTCCAGACATTCCCGGGCGCCTCCCCAGGTTCATCCCCGCTGGTGCCTTTCCCTGGGACTAGGCCTCGGTTGAGGCCTCCTTGGAGAGGAGGTTGCTGGCAGGGGCTGTCTCCACACTGCAAGCTGCTGGAGCTCAGAGGGCCTCGTCAGATGGAAGGGACCAGCAAGGGTCTGGATGCCCAAGACCTCTTTGGCCCAGCAGCCTCAGGGCAGCAGGGAGAGCAAGAGGCCCAACTTGCCCCTAGGTCAGCTCTGCCCCTTCCCACACAGGCGGCCAGCCCAGCAGCTGCCTGACAGAATCTGGCTCCCGCGAACTCTCTGCCGGTGCAGGGGGCAGGAACAGACGTGTGCATGTGGTTATGCCTTGGCCTGGGAGTGTGTTCCCCCTGCCTTGCCCCTAGGCTCAGGGGCAAGGGCCCGGTGAGAGCATCACTCCAAAGCACTTTTCTCCCGGGCTTGGGAGCATTGTGCGAGCCTGGCATGAACAGCGGGCGGGAGTGTTTGCAAACAGGACTTTGGAGGCAGCCGGGGAGGTCTTCCAGTGGGAGAGGGCCGGTTGTACTCAGAGGCCCCACAGGCCAGGGGCAGGACCCAGCAGGGCCCCTGCCTTTGGCCAGCCTTGCCCAGACCTTCCTGGCCTCCGGGGGTACTGCCCCACCAAGGGGCAGGCTGCGGGGACTGGGTCCAGACATGCTCGGGCGCCTCCCCTGGCTCATTCCCGCTGGTGCCTTTCCCCTGGGCCTAGGCCTCGGTTGAGGCCTCCTTGGAGAGGAGGTTGCTGGCAGGGGCTGTCTCCACACTGCAAGGTGCTGGAGCTCAGAGGGCCTCGTCAGAGGGAAGGGACCAGTAAGGGGCTGGATGCCCAAGACGTCTTTGGCCCAGCAGCCTCAGGGCAGCAGGGAGAGCAAGAGGCCCAACTTGCCCCTACGGCGGCTCTGCCCCTTCCCACACAGGCGGCCAACCCAGCAGCTGCCTGACAGACTCTGTCTCCCCCAAGCTCTCTGCCGGTGCAGGGGACAGGAACAGACGTGGGCATGTGGTTCGGCCGTGCTCTGGGAGTGTGTTCCCCCTGCCTTGCCCCCAAGCTCAGGGGCAAGGGCCCGGAGAGAGCACCACCCCGAAGCGGTTTTCTCCCGGGCTTGGGAGCATTGTGCGTGCCTGGCGGGAACAGCGGGCTGGAGTGCTTGCATACCGGCCTTTGGAGGCAGCCGGGGAGGTCTTCCAGTGGGAGAGGGCCGGTCGTGCTCAGAGGCCCCACAGGCCAGGGGCAGGACCCAGCAGGGCCCCAGCCCCTGGCCAGCCTTGCCCAGACCTTCCTGCCTCCGGGGTTACAGCCCCACCAAGGGGCAGGCTGCGGGGACTGGGTCCAGACCTGCCCGGGCGCCTCCCCAGTCTCATCCCCGCTGGTGCCTTTCCCCTGGGCCTAGGCCTCGGTTGAGGCCTCCTTGGAGAGGAGGTTGCTGGCAGGGGCTGTCTCCACACTGCAAGGTGCTGGAGCTCAGAGGGCCTCGTCAGAGGGAAGGGACCAGCAAGGGGCTGGATGCCCAAGACCTCTTTGGCCCAGCAGCCTCAGGGCAGCAGGGAGAGCAAGAGGCCCAACTTTCCCCTAGGTCGGCTCTGCCCCTTCCCACACAGGCGGCCAGCCCAGCAGCTGCCTGACAGACTCTGGCTCCCCTGAGCTCTCTGCCGGTGCAGGGGGCAGGAACAGACGTGTGCATGTGGTTCTGCCTTGGCCTGGGAGTGTGTTCCCCCTGCATTGCCCCCAGGCTCAGGGGCGAGGGCCCGGTGAGAGCACCACCCCGAATCGCTTTTCTCCCGGGCTTGGGAGCATTGTATGCGCCTGCTGGGAACAGTGGGCAGGAGCGCTTGCAAACCGGCCTTTGGAGGCAGCCGGGGAGGTCTTCCAGTGGGAGAGGGCCGGTTGTGCTCAGAGGCCCCACAGGCCAGGGGCAGGACCCAGCAGGGCCCCTGCCCCTGGCCAGCCTTGCCCAGACCTTCCTGGTCTCCGGGGGTACTGCCCCACCAAGGGGCAGGCTGCGGGGACTGGGTCCAGATATGCTCGGGCGCCTCCCCTGGCTCATCCCCGCTGGTGCCTTTCCCCTGGGCCTAGGCCTCGGTTGAGGCCTCCTTGGAGAGGAGGTTGCTGGCAGGGGCTGTCTCCACACTGCAAGGTGCTGGAGCTCAGAGGGCCTCGTCAGAGGGAAGGGACCAGTAAGGGGCTGGATGCCCAAGACGTCTTTGGCCCAGCAGCCTCAGGGCAGCAGGGAGAGCAAGAGGCCCAACTTGCCCCTAGGTCGGCTCTGCCCCGTCCCACACAGGCAGCAAGCCCAGCAGCAGCCTGGCAGTCTCTGGCTCCCCCGAACTCTCTGCCGGTGTAGGGCGCAGGAACAGACGTGTGCATGTCGTTCTGCCTTGGCCTGGGAGTGTGTTCCCCCTGCCTGGCCCCCAGGCTCAGGGGCAAGGGCCCGGAGAGACGACCAGCCCGAAGCGCTTTTCTCCCGGGCTTGGGAGCATTGTGCGTGCCTGGTGGGAACAGCAGGTGGGAGTGCTTGCAAACCGGCCTTTGGAGGCAGACGGGGAGTTCTTCCAGCGGGAGAGTGCCGGTTGTGCTCAGACGTCCCACAGGCCAGGGGCAGGACCCAGCAGTGTCCCTGCCCCTGGCAGCCTTGCCCAGACCTTCCTGGCCTCTGAGGGTACTGCCCCACCAAGGGGCAGGCTGCGGGGACTGGGTACAGACATGCTCGGGCGCCTCCCCTGGCTCATCCCCGCTGGTGCCTTTCCCCTGGGCCTAGGCCTCGGTTGAGGCCTCCTTGGAGAGGAGGTTGCTGGCAGGGGCTGTCTCCACACTGCAAGGTGCTGGAGCTCAGAGGGCCTCGTCAGAGGGAACGGACCAGTAAGGGGCTGGATGCCCAAGACCTCTTTGGCCCAGCAGCCTCAGGGCAGCAGGGAGAGCAAGAGGCCCAACTTGCCCCTAGGGCGGCTCTGCCCCTTCCCACACAGGCGGCCAACCCAGCAGCTGCCTGACAGACTCTGGCTCCCCCAAGCTCTCTGGCAGTGCAGGGGCCAGGAACAGACGTGGGGATGTGGTTCTGCCTTGGCCTGGGAGTGTGTTCCCCCTGCCTTGCCCCCAGGCTCAGGGGCAAGGGCCCGGAGAGAGCACCACCCTGAAGCGCTTTTCTCCGGGGTTTGGAACATTGTGTGTGGCTGGCGGGAACAGCGAGTGGGAGTGCTTGCAAAGCGGCCTTTGGGGGCAGCCGGGGACGTCCTCCATGGTCCCGGAGAGAACACCACCCCGAAGCGCTTTTCTCACGGTCTTGGGAGCATTGTGCGCGGCTGGCGGGAACAGCGGGCATGAGTGCTTGCAAACTGTCCTTTGGAGGCAGCCGGGGAGGTCTTCCAAGGGCCCGGACTGATCACCACCCCAAAATGCTTTTCTCCCTGGCTTGGGAGCATTGTGTGCGGCTGTCGGGAACAGCGGACATGAGTGCTTACAAACCGGCCTTTGGAGGTAGCCCGGGAGGTCTTCCAAGGGCCCGGAGAGAGCACCACCCCAAAATGCTTTTCTCCCGGGATTGGGAGCATTGTTCGTGGCTGGCGGAAGCAGCGGGAATGAGTACTTACAAACCGGCCTTTGGAGGCAGCCGGGGAGGTCTTGAAAGTACCCGGAGAGAGCACCACCCCGAAGCGCTTTTCTCCCGGGCTTGGGAGCATTGTGTGTGGCTGGCGGAAACAGCGGGAATGAGTACTTACAAACCAGGCTTTGGAGGCAGCCGGGGAGGTCTTGAAAGTGCCCGGAGAGAGCACCACCCCGAAGCGCTTTTCTCCCGGGCTTGGGAGCATTGTGCGCGGCTGGCGGGAACAGCAGGCAGGAGTGCTTGCAAACTGGCCTTTGGAGGCAGCCGGGGAGGTCTTCCAAGGGCGCGGAGTGAGCACCACCCCAAAATGCTTTTCTCCCGGTCTTGGGAGCATTGTGCGCGGCTGGTGGGAACAACGGGCATGAGTGCTTGCAAAACGGCCTTTGGAGGCAGCCGGGGACGTCTTCCAACGGCCCGGAGAGAGCACCACCCCGAAGCACTTTTCTCCCGTGTTTGGGAGCATTGTGCGTGGCTGGCGGGAACAGCAGGAAGGAGTCCTTGCAAACCGGCCTTTGGAGGCAGCCGGGGAGGTTTTTCAAGGGCCTGTAGAGAGCACCCCCCGAAGCGCTTTTCTCCCGGGCTTGGGAGCATTGTGCGCGGGTGCCGGGAACAGCAGGCAGGAGTGCTTGAAAACCGGCCTTTTGAGGCAGCCGGGGAGGTTTTCCAGGGCCCGGTGTGAGCACCACCCCAAAAAGCTTTTCTCCCGGGCTTGGGAGCATTGTGCGCGGCTGGTGGGAACAGCGGGCATGAGTGCTTGCAAACTGGCCATTGGAGGCAGTCGGGGAGGTCTTCCAAGGGCCCGGAGAGAGCACCACCCCGAAGCGCTTTTCTCCCGTGATTGGGAGCATTGTGCGCGGCTGGCGGGAACAGCGGGCGGGAGTGCTTGCAAACCGGCCTTTGGAGGCAGCCGGGGAGGTCTTCCAAGGGCCAGGAGAGAGCACCACCCCGAAGCGCTTTTCTCCCGGGCTTGGAACATTTGCGTGGATGGCGGGAACATCGAGTGGGAGTGCTTCCAAACCGGCCTTTGGGGGCAGCCGGGGAGGTCTTCCAAGGGCCCGGACTGATCACCACGCCAAAATGCTTTTCTCCCGGGCTTGGGAGCATTGTGCGTGGCTGGCGGAAGCAGCAGGAATGAGTACTTACAAACCTGCCTTTGGAGGCAGCCAGGGAGGTCTTGAAAGTGCCCGGAGAGAGCACCACCCTGAAGCGCTTTTCTCCCGGGCTTGGGAGCATTGTGCGCGGCTGGCGGGAACAGCAGGCAGGAGTGCTTGCAAGCTGGCCTTTGGAGGCAGCCGGGGAGGTCTTCCAAGGGCCCGGAGTGAGCACCACCCCAAAATGCTTTTCTCCCGGGCTTGGGAGCATTGTGCGTGGCTGGCGGGAACAGCAGGAAGGAGTCCTTGCAAACCGGCCTGTGGAGGCAGCCGGGGAGGTCTTCCAAGGGCCTGTAGAGAGCACCACCCCGAAGCGCTTTTCTCCCGGGCTTGGGAGCATTGTGCGTGGGTGCCGGGAACAGCAGGCAGGAGTGCTTGAAAACCGTCCTTTGGAGGCAGCCGGGGAGGTCTTCCAGGGCCCGGTGTGAGCACCACCCCAAAATGCTTTTCTCCCGGGCTTGGGAGCATTGTGCGTGGCTGGTGGGAACAGCGGGCGGGAGTGCTTGCAAACCGGCCTTTGGAGGCAGCCGGGGAGGTCTTCCAAGGGCCAGGAGAGAGCACCACCCAGAAGGGCTTTTCTCCCGGGCTTGGAACATTTGCGCAGATGGCGGGAACAGCGCGTGGGAGTGCTTCCAAACTGGCCTTTGGGGGCACCCCGGGAGATCTTCCATGGGCACAGAGAGAACACCACCCCGAAGCGCTTTTCTCAGGGGTTTTGGAGGATTGTGCGTGGCTGGCGGGAACAGCGAGTGGGAGTGCTTGCAAACCGGCCTTTGGGGACAGCCTGGGAGGTCTTCCAAGGGCCCGGAGAGAGCACCACCCCGAAGCACTTTTCTCCCGGTCTTGGGAGCATTGTGCGAGGCTGGCGGGAACAGCGGGCGGGAGTGCTGGCAAACCGGCCTTTGGAGGCAGCCGGGGAGGTCTTCCAACGGCCCGGAGAGAGCACCATCCCGAAGCACTTTTCTCCCGGAATTGGGAGCATTGTGCGCGGCTGTCGGGAACAGCGGACATGAGTGCTTGCAAACAGGCCTTTGTAGGCAGCCGGGGAGGTCTTCCAAGGGCCCGGAGAGAGCACCACCCCAAAATGCTTTTCTCCCGGGCTTGGGAGCATTGTGTGCGGCTGGCGGGTCAGCGGGAGGGAGTTCTTGATAACCAGCCTTTGGAGGCAGCCGAGGAGGTCTTCCAAGGGCCGGGAGAGAGCACCACCCCGAAGCGGTTTTCTCCCGGGCTTGGGAGCATTGTGCGTGCCTGGCGGGAACAGCGGGCTGGAGTGCTTGCATACCGGCCTTTGGAGGCAGCCGGGGAGGTCTTCCAGTGGGAGAGGGCCGGTCGTGCTCAGAGGCCCCACAGGCCAGGGGCAGGACCCAGCAGGGCCCCAGCCCCTGGCCAGCCTTGCCCAGACCTTCCTGCCTCCGGGGTTACAGCCCCACCAAGGGGCAGGCTGCGGGGACTGGGTCCAGACATGCCCGGGCGCCTCCCCAGTCTCATCCCCGCTGGTGCCTTTCCCCTGGGCCTAGGCCTCGGTTGAGGCGTCCTTGGAGAGGAGGTTGCTGGCAGGGGCTGTCTCCACACTGCAAGGTGCTGGAGCTCAGAGGGCCTCGTCAGAGGGAAGGGACCAGCAAGGGGCTGGATGCCCAAGACCTCTTTGGCCCAGCAGCCTCAGGGCAGCAGGGAGAGCAAGAGGCCCAACTTGCCCCTAGGTCGGCTCTGCCCCTTCCCACACAGGCGGCCAGCCCAGCAGCTGCCTGACAGACTCTGGCTCCCCTGAGCTCTCTGCCGGTGCAGGGGCCAGGAACAGACGTGTGCATGTGGTTCTGCCTTGGCCGGGGAGTGTGTTCCCCCTGCATTGCCCCCAGGCTCAGGGGCGAGGGCCCGGTGAGAGCACCACCCCGAATCGCTTTTCTCCCGGGCTTGGGAGCATTGTGCGCGCCTGCTGGGAACAGTGGGCAGGAGCGCTTGCAAACCGGCCTTTGGAGGCAGCCGGGGAGGTCTTCCAGTGGGAGAGGGCCGGTTGTGCTCAGAGGCCCCACAGGCCAGGGGCAGGACCCAGCAGGGCCCCTGCCCCTGGCCAGCCTTGCCCAGACCTTCCTGGTCTCCGGGGGTACTGCCCCACCAAGGGGCAGGCTGCGGGGACTGGGTCCAGATATGCTCGGGCGCCTCCCCTGGCTCATCCCCGCTGGTGCCTTTCCCCTGGGCCTAGGCCTCGGTTGAGGCCTCCTTGGAGAGGAGGTTGCTGGCAGGGGCTGTCTCCACACTGCAAGGTGCTGGAGCTCAGAGGGCCTCGTCAGAGGGAAGGGACCAGTAAGGGGCTGGATGCCCAAGACGTCTTTGGCCCAGCAGCCTCAGGGCAGCAGGGAGAGCAAGAGGCCCAACTTGCCCCTAGGTCGGCTCTGCCCCGTCCCACACAGGCAGCAAGCCCAGCAGCAGCCTGGCAGTCTCTGGCTCCCCCGAACTCTCTGCTGGTGTAGGGCGCAGGAACAGACGTGTGCATGTCGTTCTGCCTTGGCCTGGGAGTGTGTTCCCCCTGCCTGGCCCCCAGGCTCAGGGGCAAGGGCCCGGAGAGAGCACCAGCCCGAAGCGCTTTTCTCCCGGGCTTGGGAGCATTGTGCGTGCCTGGTGGGAACAGCAGGTGGGAGTGCTTGCAAACCGGCCTTTGGAGGCAGACGGGGAGTTCTTCCAGCGGGAGAGTGCCGGTTGTGCTCAGACGTCCCACAGGCCAGGGGCAGGACCCAGCAGTGTCCCTGCCCCTGGCAGCCTTGCCCAGACCTTCCTGGCCTCCGAGGGTACTGCCCCACCAAGGGGCAGGCTGCGGGGACTGGGTACAGACATGCTCGGGCGCTTCCCCTGGCTCATCCCCGCTGGTGCCTTTCCCCTAGGCCTAGGCCTCGGTTGAGGCCTCCTTGGAGAGGAGGTTGCTGGCAGGGGCTGTCTCCACACTGCAAGGTGCTGGAGCTCAGAGGGCCTCGTCAGAGGGAACGGACCAGTAAGGGGCTGGATGCCCAAGACCTCTTTGGCCCAGCAGCCTCAGGGCAGCAGGGAGAGCAAGAGGCCCAACTTGCCCCTAGGGCGGCTCTGCCCCTTCCCACACAGGCGGCCAACCCAGCAGCTGCCTGACAGACTCTGGCTCCCCCAAGCTCTCTGGCAGTGCAGGGGACAGGAACAGACGTGGGGATGTGGTTCTGCCTTGGCCTGGGAGTGTGTTCCCCCTGCCTTGCCCCCAGGCTCAGGGGCAAGGGCCCGGAGAGAGCACCACCCCGAAGCGCTTTTCTCCGGGGTTTGGAACATTGTGTGTGGCTGGCGGGAACAGCGAGTGGGAGTGCTTGCAAAGCGGCCTTTGGGGGCAGCCGGGGACGTCCTCCATGGTCCCGGAGAGAACACCACCCCGAAGCGCTTTTCTCACGGCCTTGGGAGCATTGTGCGCGGCTGGCGGGAACAGCGGGCATGAGTGCTTGCAAACTGTCCTTTGGAGGCAGCCGGGGAGGTCTTCCAAGGGCCCGGACTGATCACCACCCCAAAATGCTTTTCTCCCGGGCTTGGGAGCATTGTGTGCGGCTGTCGGGAACAGCGGACATGAGTGCTTACAAACCGGCCTTTGGAGGCAGCCCGGGAGGTCTTCCAAGGGCCCGGAGAGAGCACCACCCCAAAATGCTTTTCTCCCGGGATTGGGAGCATTGTTCGTGGCTGGCGGAAGCAGCGGGAATGAGTACTTACAAACCGGCCTTTGGAGGCAGCCGGGGAGGTCTTGAAAGTGCCCGGAGAGAGCACCACCCCGAAGCGCTTTTCTCCCGGGCTTGGGAGCATTGTGTGTGGCTGGCGGAAACAGCGGGAATGAGTACTTACAAACCAGGCTTTGGAGGCAGCCGGGGAGGTCTTGAAAGTGCCCGGAGAGAGCACCACCCTGAAGCGCTTTTCTCCCGGGCTTGGGAGCATTGTGCGCGGCTGGCGGGAACAGCAGGCAGGAGTGCTTGCAAACTGGCCTTTGGAGGCAGCCGGGGAGGTCTTCCAAGGGCGCGGAGTGAGCACCACCCCAAAATGCTTTTCTCCCGGTCTTGGGAGCATTGTGCGCGGCTGGTGGGAACAACGGGCATGAGTGCTTTCAAACCGGCCTTTGGAGGCAGCCGGGGACGTCTTCCAACAGCCCGGAGAGAGCACCACCCCGAAGCACTTTTCTCCCGTGTTTGGGAGCATTGTGCGTGGCTGGCGGGAACAGCAGGAAGGAGTCCTTGCAAACCGGCCTGTGGAGGCAGCCGGGGAGGTCTTCCAAGGGCCTGTAGAGAGCACCACCCCGAAGCGCTTTTCTCCCGGGCTTGGGAGCATTGTGCGTGGGTGCTGGGAACAGCAGGCAGGAGTGCTTGAAAACCGTCCTTTGGAGGCAGCCGGGGAGGTCTTCCAGGGCCCGGTGTGAGCACCACCCCAAAATGCTTTTCTCCCGGGCTTGGGAGCATTGTGCGTGGCTGGTGGGAACAGCGGGCGGGAGTGCTTGCAAACCGGCCTTTGGAGGCAGCCGGGGAGGTCTTCCAAGGGCCAGGAGAGAGCACCACCCAGAAGGGCTTTTCTCCCGGGCTTGGAACATTTGCGCAGATGGCGGGAACAGCGCGTGGGAGTGCTTCCAAACTGGCCTTTGGGGGCACCCCGGGAGATCTTCCATGGGCACAGAGAGAACACCACCCCGAAGCGCTTTTCTCAGGGGTTTTGGAGGATTGTGCGTGGCTGGCGGGAACAGCGAGTGGGAGTGCTTGCAAACCGGCCTTTGGGGACAGCCTGGGAGGTCTTCCAAGGGCCCGGAGAGAGCACCACCCCGAAGCACTTTTCTCCCGGTCTTGGGAGCATTGTGCGAGGCTGGCGGGAACAGCGGGCGGGAGTGCTGGCAAACCGGCCTTTGGAGGCAGCCGGGGAGGTCTTCCAACGGCCCGGAGAGAGCACCATCCCGAAGCACTTTTCTCCCGGAATTGGGAGCATTGTGCGCGGCTGTCGGGAACAGCGGACATGAGTGCTTGCAAACAGGCCTTTGTAGGCAGCCGGGGAGGTCTTCCAAGGGCCCGGAGAGAGCACCACCCCAAAATGCTTTTCTCCCGGGCTTGGGAGCATTGTGTGCGGCTGGCGGGTCAGCGGGAGGGAGTTCTTGATAACCAGCCTTTGGAGGCAGCCGGGGAGGTCTTCCAAGGGCCGGGAGAGAGCACCACCCCGAAGCGCTTTTCTCCCGGGCTTGGGAGCATTGTGCGCGGCTGGCGGGACCAGCGGGATTGAGTGCTTGCAAACCTGCCTTTGGAGGCAGCCGGGGAGGTCTTCCAAGGGCCGGGAGAGAGCACCACCCCGAAGCGCTTTTCTCCCGGGCTTGGGAGCATTGTGCGCGGCGGGCAGGAACAGCGGGCATGAGTGCTTGCAAACCGGCCTTTGGAGGCAGCCGGGGAGGTCTTCCAAGGGCCCGGAGAGATCACCACCCCGAAGCGCTTTTCTCCCTTGGTTGGGAGCATTGTGTGCGGCTGGAGGGACAGCGGGAGGGAGTTCTTGAAAACCAGCCTTTGGAGGCAGCCGGGGAGGTGTTCCAAGGGCCGGGAGAGAGCACCACACCGAAGCGCTTTTCTCCTGGGCTTGGAGCATTTGCACGGATGGCGGGAACAGCGAGTGGGAGTGCTTGCAAACCGGCCTTTGGGGGAAGCCCGGGAGGTCTTTCTTGGGCCCAGAGAGAACACCACCACGAAACGCTTTTCTCCCGGGCTAGGGAGCATTGTGCGCGTGTGGCGGGAGAAGCAGGCAGAAGTGCTTGCAAACCGGCCTTGGAGGCAGCCAGGGAGGTCTTCCAAGGGCCCGGAGTGAGCACCACCCAAAAATGCTTTTCTCCCGGGCTAGGGAGCATTGTGCGCGGCTGGTGGGAACAGCGGGCATGAGGGCTTGCAAACCGGCCATTGGAGGCAGCCGGGGAGGTCTTCCAGCGAGAGAGGGCCGGTTGTGCTCAGAGGCCCCACAGGCCAGGGGCAGGACCCAGCAGGGCCCCTGCCCCTGGCCAGCCATGCCCAGATCTTCCTCGCCTCCGGGGGTACTGCCCCACCAAGGGGCAGGCTGCGGGGACTGGGTCCAGACATGCCCGGGCGCCTCCCCAGGCTCATCCCCGCTGGTGCCTTTCCCCTGGGTCTAGGCCTCGGTTGAGGCCTCCTTGGAGAGGAGGTTGCTGGCAGGGGCTGTCTCCACACTGCAAGGTGCTGGAGCTCAGAGGGCCTCGTCAGCGGGAAGGGACCAGCAAGGGGCTGGATGCCCAAGACCTCTTTGGCCCAGCAGCCTCAGGGCAGCAGGGAGAGCAAGAGGCCCAACTTGCCCCTACGGCGGCTCTGCCCCTTCCCACACAGGCGGCCAACCCAGCAGCTGCCTGACAGACTCTGTCTCCCCCAAGCTCTCTGCCGGTGCAGGGGACAGGAACAGACGTGGGCATGTGGTTCTGCCGTGCCCTGGGAGTGTGTTCCCCCTGCCTTGCCCCCAGGCTCAGGGGCAAGGGCCCGGAGAGAGCACCACCCCGAAGCGCTTTTCTCCCGGGCTTGGGAGCATTGTGCGGGCCTGGCGGGAACAGCGGGCTGGAGTGCTTGCATACCGGCCTTTGGAGGCAGCCGGGGAGGTCTTCCAGTGGGAGAGGGCCGGTCGTGCTCAGAGGCCCCACAGGCCAGGGGCAGGACCCAGCAGGGCCCCAGCCCCTGGCCAGCCTTGCCCAGACCTTCCTGCCTCCGGGGTTACAGCCCCACCAAGGGGCAGGCTTCGGGGACTGGGTCCAGACATGCCCGGGCGCCTCCCCAGTCTCATCCCCGCTGGTGCCTTTCCCCTGGGCCTAGGCCTTGGTTGAGGCCTCCTTGGAGAGGAGGTTGCTGGCAGGGGCTGTCTCCACACTGCAAGGTGCTGGAGCTCAGAGGGCCTCGTCAGAGGGAAGGGACCAGCAAGGGGCTGGATGCCCAAGACCTCTTTGGCCCAGCAGCCTCAGGGCAGCAGGGAGAGCAAGAGGCCCAACTTGCCCCTAGGTCGGCTCTGCCCCTTCCCACACAGGCGGCCAGCCCAGCAGCTGCCTGACAGACTCTGGCTCCCCTGAGCTCTCTGCCGGTGCAGGGGGCAGGAACAGACGTGTCCATGTGGTTCTGTCTTGGCCTGGGAGTGTGTTCCCCCTGCATTGCCCCCAGGCTCAGGGGCGAGGGCCCGGTGAGAGCACCACCCTGAATCGCTTTTCTCCCGGGCTTGGGAGCATTGTGCGCGGCTGGCGGGAACAGCGAGTGGGAGTGCTTGCAAAGCGGCCTTTGGGGGCAGCCGGGGACGTCCTCCATGGTCCCGGAGAGAACACCACCCCGAAGCGCTTTTCTCACGGTCTTGGGAGCATTGTGCGCGGCTGGCGGGAACAGCGGGCATGAGTGCTTGCAAACTGTCCTTTGGAGGCAGCCGGGGAGGTCTTCCAAGGGCCCGGACTGATGACCACCCCAAAATGCTTTTCTCCCGGGCTTGGGAGCATTGTGTGCGGCTGTCGGGAACAGCGGACATGAGTGCTTACAAACCGGCCTTTGGAGGCAGCCCGGGAGGTCTTCCAAGGGCCCGGAGAGAGCACCACCCCAAAATGCTTTTCTCCCGGGATTGGGAGCATTGTTCGTGGCTGGCGGAAGCAGCGGGAATGAGTACTTACAAACTGGCCTTTGGAGGCAGCCGGGGAGGTCTTGAAAGTGCCCGGAAAGAGCACCACCCCGAAGCGCTTTTCTCCCGGGCTTGGGAGCATTGTGTGTGGCTGGCGGAAACAGCGGGAATGAGTACTTACAAACCAGGCTTTGGAGGCAGCCGGGGAGGTCTTGAAAGTGCCCGGAGAGAGCACCACCCCGAAGCGCTTTTCTCCCAGGCTTGGGAGCATTGTGCGCGGCTGGCGGGAACAGCAGGCAGGAGTGCTTGCAAACTGGCCTTTGGAGGCAGCCGGGGAGGTCTTCCAAGGGCCCGGAGTGAGCACCACCCCAAAATGCTTTTCTCCCGGGCTTGGGAGCATTGTGCGCGGCTGGTGGGAACAACGGGCATGAGTGCTTGCAAACCGGCCTTTGGAGGCAGCCAGGGACGTCTTCCAAGGGCCCGGAGAGAGCACCACCCCGAAGCACTTTTCTCCCGTGCTTGGGAGCATTGTGCGTGGCTGGCGGGAACAGCAGGAAGGAGTCCTTGCAAACCGGCCTTTGGAGGCAGCCGGGGAGGTCTTCCAAGGGCCCGGAGAGAGCACCACCCCGAAGCACTTTTCTCCCGTGCTTGGGAGCATTGTGCGCGGCTGGTGGGAACAGCGGGCATGAATGCTTGCAAACTGGCCATTGGAGGCAGACGGGGAGGTCTTCCAAGGGCCCGGAGAGAGCACCACCCCGAAGCGCTTTTCTCCCGTGATTGGGAGCATTGTGCGCGGCTGGCGAGAACAGCGGGCGGGAGTGCTTGCAAACCGGCCTTTGGAGGCAGCCGGGGAGGTCTTCCAAGGGCCAGGAGAGAGCACCACCCCGAAGCGCTTTTCTCCCGGGCTTGGAACATTTGCGCGGATGGCGGGAACAGCGAGTGGGAGTGCTTTCAAACCGGCCTTTGGGGGCACCCCGGGAGGTCTTCCATGGGCACGGAGAGTACACCACCCCGAAGCGCTTTTCTCCCGGGCTTGGGAGCATTGTGCGCGGGTGCCGGGAACAGCAGGCAGGAGTGCTTGAAAACCGGCCTTTGGAGGCAGCCGGGGAGGTCTTCCAGGGCCTGGTGTGAGCACCACCCCAAAATGCTTTTCTCCCGGGCTTGGGAGCATTGTGCGTGGCTGGTGGGAACAGCGCGCGGGAGTGCTTGCAAACCGGCCTTTGGAGGCAGCCGGGGAGGTCTTCCAAGGGCCAGGAGAGAGCACCACCCAGAAGCGCTTTTCTCACGGGCTTGGAACATTTGCGCGGATGGCGGGAACAGCGAGTGGGAGTGCTTCCAAACCGGCCTTTGGGGGCACCCCGGGAGGTCTTCCATGGGCACGGAGAGTACACCACCCCGAAGCGCTTTTCTCCGGGGTTTTGGAGGATTGTGCGTGGCTGGCGGGAACAGCGACTGGGAGTGCTTGCAAATCGGCCTTTGGGGACAGCCTGGGAGGTCTTCCAAGGGCCCGGAGAGAGCACCACCCCGAAGCACTTTTCTCCCGGTCTTGGGAGCATTGTGCGCGACTGGCGGGAACAGCAGACAGGAGTGCTTGCAAACTGGCCTTTGGAGGCAGCCGGGGAGGTCTTCCAAGCGCCCGGAGTGAGCACCACCCCAAAATGCTTTTCTCCCGGGCTTGGGAGCATTGTGCGCGGCTGGTGGGAACAACGGGCATGAGTGCTTGCAAACCGGCCTTTGGAGGCAGCCAGGGACGTCTTCCAAGGGCCCGGAGAGAGCACCACCCCGAAGCACTTTTCTCCCGTGCTTGGGAGCATTGTGCGTGGCTGGCGGGAACAGCAGGAAGGAGTCCTTGCAAACCGGCCTTTGGAGGCAGCCGGGGAGGTCTTCCAAGGGCCCGGAGAGAGCACCACCCCAAAGCGCTTTTCTCCCGTGATTGGGAGCATTGTGCGCGGCTGGCGAGAACAGCGGGCGGGAGTGCTTGCAAACCGGCCTTTGGAGGCAGCCGGGGAGGTCTTCCAAGGGCCAGGAGAGAGCACCACCCCGAAGCGCTTTTCTCCCGGGCTTGGAACATTTGCGCGGATGGCGGGAACAGCGAGTGGGAGTGCTTCCAAACCGGCCTTTGGGGGCACCCCGGGAGGTCTTCCATGGGCACGGAGAGTACACCACCCCGAAGCGCTTTTCTCCCGGGCTTGGGAGCATTGTGCGCGGGTGCCGGGAACAGCAGGCAGGAGTGCTTGAAAACCGGCCTTTGGAGGCAGCCGGGGAGGTCTTCCAGGGCCTGGTGTGAGCACCACCCCAAAATGCTTTTCTCCCGGGCTTGGGAGCATTGTGCGCGGCGGGCGGGAACAGCGGGCATGAGTGCTTGCAAACCGGCCTTTGGAGGCAGCCGGGGAGGTCTTCCAAGGGCCCAGAGAGATCACCACCCCGAAGCGCTTTCCTCCCGTGATTGGGAGCATTGTGTGCGGCTGGCGGGACAGCGGGAGGGAGTTCTTGAAAACCAGCCTTTGGAGGCAGCCGGGGAGGTCTTCCAAGGGCCGGGAGAGAGCACCACCCCGAAGTGCTTTTCTCCTGGGCTTGGAGCATTTGCACGGATGGCGGGAACAGCGAGTGGGAGTGCTTGCAAACCTGCCTTTGGGGGCAGCCCGGGAGGTCTTTCTTGGGCCCAGAGAGAACACCACCCCGAAACGCTTTTCTCCCGGGCTTCGGAGCATTGTGCGCGTGTGGCGGGAAAGGCAGGCAGAAGTGCTTGCAAACCGGCCTTGGAGGCAGCCAGGGAGGTCTTCCAAGGGCCCGGAGTGAGCACCACCCAAAAATGCTTTTCTCCCGGGCTAGGGAGCATTGTGCGCGGCTGGTGGGAACAGCGAGAATGAGGGCTTGCAAACCGGCCATTGGAGGCAGCCGGGGAGGTCTTCCGTGGGAGAGGGCCGGTTGTGCTCAGAGGCCCCACAGGCCAGGGGCCGGACCCAGCAGAGCCCCTGCCCCTGGCCAGCCTTGCCCAGACCTTCCTGGCCTCCGGGGGTACTGCCCCACCAAGGGGCAGGCTGCGGGGACTGGGTCCAGACATGCTCGGGAGCCTCACCTGGCCCATTCCCGCTGGTGCCTTTCCCCTGGGCCTAGGCCTCGGTTGAGGCCTCCTTGGAGAGGAGGTTGCTGGCAGGGGCTGTCTCCACACTGCAAGGTGCTGGAGCTCAGAGGGCCTCGTCAGAGGGAAGGGACCAGCAAGGGGCTGGATGCCCAAGACCTCTTTGGCCCAGCAGCCTCCGGGCAGCAGGGAGAGCAAGAGGCCCAAATTGCCCCTAGGTCGGCTCTGCCCCGTCCCACACAGGCAGCCAGCCCAGCAGCAGCCAGGCAGTCTCTGGCTCCCCCGAGCTCTCTGCCGGTGTAGGGGGCAGGAACAGACGTGTGCATGTGGTTCTGCCTTGGCCTGGGAGTGTGTTCCCCCTGCCTGGCCCCCAGGCTCAGGGGCAAGGGCCCGGAGAGAGCACCACCCCGAAGCGCTTTTCTCCCGGGCTTGGGAGCATTTTGCGTGCTTGGTGGGAACAGTGGGCGGGAGTGCTTGGAAACCGGCCTTTGGAGGCAGCGGGGGAGGTCTTCCAGTGGGAGAGCGCCGGTTGTGCTCAGAGGCCCCACAGGCCAGGGGCAGGACCCAGCAGGGCCCCTGCCCCTGGCCAGCCTTGCCCAGACCTTCCTGCCTCCGGGGTTACAGCCCCATCAAGGGGCAGGCTGCGGGGACTGGGTCCAGACATACCCGGGCGCCTCCCCAGTCTCATCCCCGCTGGTGCCTTTCCCCTGGGCCTAGGCCTCGGTTGAGACCTCCTTGGAGAGGAGATTGCTGGCAGGGGCTGTCTCCACACTGCAAGGTGCTGGAGCTCAGAGGGCCTCGACAGAGGGAAGGGACCAGTAAGGGGCTGGATGCCCAAGACCTCTTTGGCCCAGCAGCCTCAGGGCAGCAGGGAGATCAAGAGGCCCAACTTGCCCCTAGGTCGGCTCTGCCCCTTCCCACACAGGCGGCCAGCCCAGCAGCTGCCTGACAGACTCTGGCTCCCCCCAGCTCTCTGCCGGTGGAGGGGGCAGGAACAGACGTGTGCATGTCGTTCTGCCTTGGCCTGGGAGTGTGTTCCCCCTGCCTGGCCCCCAGGCTCAGGGGCAAGGGCCCGGAGAGAGCACCACCCCGAAGCGCTTTTCTCCCGGGCTTGGGAGCATTGTGCGTGCCTGGCGGGAACAGCGGGCGGGAGTGTTGCAAACCGGCCTTTGGAGGCAGCCGGGGAGGTCTTCCAGTGGGAGAGGGCCGGTTGTGCTCAGAGGCCCCAGAGGCCAGGGGCAGGACCCAGCAGGGCGCCTGCCCCTGGCCAGCCTTGCCCAGACCTTCCTGGCCTCCGGGGGTACTGCCCCACCAAGGGGCAGGCTGAGGGGACTGGGTCCAGACATGCCCGGGCGCCTCCCCAGGCTCATCCCCGCTGGTGCCTTTCCCCTGGGCCTAGGCCTCGGTTGAGGCCTCCTTGGAGAGGAGGTTGCTGGCAGGGGCTGTCTCCACACTGCAAGGTGCTGGAGCTCAGAGGGCCTCGTCAGAGGGAAGGGACCAGAAAGGGGCTGGATGCCCAAGACCTCTTTGGCCCAGCAGCCTCAGGGCAGCAGGGAGAGCAAGAGGCCCAACTTGCCCCTAGGTCGGCTCTGACCCTTCCCACACAGGCGGCCAGCCCAGCAGCTGCCTGACAGACTCTGGCTCCCCCGAGCTCTCTGCCGGTGCAGGGGTCAGGAACAGACGTGTGCATGGGGTTCTGCCTTGGTCTGGGAGTGTGGACCCACTGCCTGGCCCCCAGGCTCAGGGGCAAGGGCCCGGAGAGAGCACCACCCCGAAGCGCTTTTCTCCCGGGCTTGGGAGCATTTTGCGTTCTTGGTGGGAACAGTGGGCGGGAGTACTTGCAAACCGGCCTTTGGAGGCAGCCGGGGAGGTCTTCTAGCGGGAGAGGGCCGGTTGTGCTCAGAGGCCCCACAAGACAGAGGCAGGACCCAGCAGGGCCCCTGCCCCTGGCCAGCCTTGCTCAGACCTTCCTGGCCTCCGGGGGTACTGCCCCACCAAGGGGCAGGCTGCGGGGACTGTATCCAGACAGGCCCGGGTGCCTCCCCAGTCTCATCCCCGCTGGTGACTTTCCCCTGGGCCTAGGCCTCGGTTAAGGCCTCCTTGGAGAGGAGGTTGCTGGCAGGGGCTGTCTCCACACTGCAAGGTGCTGGAGCTCAGAGGGCCTCGTCAGCGGGAAGGGACCAGCAAGGGGCTGGATGCCCAAGACCTCTTTGGCCCAGCAGCCTCAGGGAAGCAGGGAGAGCAAGAGGCCCAACTTGCCCCTAGGTCGGCTCTGCCCCTTCCCACACAGGCGGACAGCCCAGCACCTGCCTGACAGACTCTGGCTCCCCCGAGCTCTCTGCCGGTGCAGGGGTCAGGAACAGACGTGTGCATGTGGTTCTGCCTTGGTCTGGGAGTGTGGACCCACTGCCTTGACCCCAGGCTTAGGGGCAAGGGCCCGGAGAGAGCAACTCCCCGAAGTGCTTTTCTCCCGGTCTTGGGAGCATTGTGCGTGCCTGGCGGGAACAGCGGGCGAGAGTGTTGCAAACCGGCCTTTGGAGGCAGCCGGGGAGGTCTTCCAGTGGGAGAGGGCCGGTTGTGCTCAGAGGCCCCAGAGGCCAGGGGCAGGACCCAGCAGGGCGCCTGCCCCTGGCCAGCCTTGCCCAGACCTTCCTGGCCTCCGGGGGTACTGCCCCACCAAGGGGCAGGCTGAGGGGACTGGGTCCAGACATGCCCGGGCGCCTCCCCAGGCTCATCCCCGCTGGTGCCTTTCCCCTGGGCCTAGGCCTCGGTTGAGGCCTCCTTGGAGAGGAGGTTGCTGGCAGGGGCTGTCTCCACACTGCAAGGTGCTGGAGCTCAGAGGGCCTCGTCAGAGGGAAGGGACCAGCAAGGGGCTGGATGCCCAAGACCTCTTTGGCCCAGCAGCCTCAGGGCAGCAGGGAGAGCAAGAGGCCCAACTTGCCCCAGGTCGGCTCTGCCCCTTCCCACACTGGCGGTCAGCCCAGCAGCTGCCTGACAGACTCTGGCTCCCCTGAGCTCTCTGCCGGTGCAGGGGGCAGGAACAGACGTGTGCATGTGGTTCTGCCTTGGCCTGGGAGTGTGTTCCCCCTGCATTGCCCCCAGGCTCAGGGGCAAGGGCCCGGTGAGAGCACCACCCCGAAGCGCTTTTCTCCCGGGCTTGGGAGCATTGTGCGCGCCTGGTGGGAACAGTGGGCGAGAGTGTTGGCAAACCGGCCTTTGGAGGCAGCTGGGGAGGTCTTCCAGTGGGAGAGGGCCGGTTGTGCTCAGAGGCCCCAGAGGCCAGGGGCAGGACCCAGCAGAGCGCCTGCCCCTGGCCAGCATTGCCCAGACCTTCCTGGCCTCCGGGGGTACTGCCCCACCAAGGGGCAGGCTGCGGGGACTGGGTCCAGACATGCCCGGGCGCCTCCCCAGGCTCATCCCCGCTGGTGCCTTTCCCCTGGGCCTAGGCCTCGGTTGAGGCCTCCTTGGAGAGGAGGTTGCTGGCAGGGGCTGTCTCCACACTGCAAGGTGCTGGAGCTCAGAGGGCCTCGTCAGAGGGAAGGGACCAGCAAGGGGCTGGATGCCCAAGACCTCTTTGGCCCAGCAGCCTCAGGGCAGCAGGGAGAGCAAGAGGCCCAACTTGCCCCAGGTCGTCTCTGCCCCTTCCCACACTGGCGGCCAGCCTAGCAGCTGCCTGACAGACTCTGGCTCCCCTGAGCTCTCTGCCGGTGCAGGGGGCAGGAACAGACGTGTGCATGTGGTTCTGCCTTGGCCTGGGTGTGTGTTCCCCCTGCATTGCCCCCAGGCTCAGGGGCAAGGGCCCGGTGAGAGCACCACCCCGAAGCGCTTTTCTCCCGGGCTTGGGAGCATTGTGCGCGGCTGGTGGGAACAGCGGGCATGAGTGCTTGCAAACCGGCCTTTGGAGGCAGCCGGGGAGGTCTTCCAGTGGGAGACGGCCGGTTGTGCTCAGAGGCCCCAGAGGCCAGGGGCAGGACCCAGCAGAGCGCCTGCCCCTGGCCAGCCTTGCCCAGACCTTCCTGGCCTCCGGGGGTACTGCCCCACCAAGGGGCAGGCTGCGGGGACTGGGTCCAGACATGCCCGGGCGCCTCCCCAGGCTCATCCCCGCTGGTGCCTTTCCCCTGGGCCTAGGCCTCGGTTGAGGCCTCCTTGGAGAGGAGGTTGCTGGCAGGGGCTGTCTCCACACTGCAAGGTGCTGGAGCTCAGAGGGCCTCGTCAGAGGGAAGGGACCAGCAAGGGGCTGGATGCCCAAGACCTCTTTGGCCCAGCAGCCTCAGGGCAGCAGGGAGAGCAAGAGGCCCAACTTGCCCCTAGGTCGGCTCTGCCCCTTCCCACACAGGCGGCCAGCCCAGCAGCTGCCTGACAGACTCTGGCTCCCCTAGCTCTCTGCCGGTGCAGGGGGAAGGAACAGACGTGTGCATGTGATTCTGCCTTGGCCTGGGATGTGTTCCCCCTGCATTGCCCCCAGGCTCAGGGGCAAGGGCCCGGTGAGAGCACCACCCCGAAGCTCTTTTCTCCCGGACTTGGGAGCATTGTGCGCGCCTGCTGGGAACAGTGGGCGGGAGCGCTTGCAAACCGGCCTTTGGAGGCAGCCAGGGAGGTCTTCCAGTGGGAGAGGGCCGGTTGTGCTCAGAGGCCCCACAGGCCAGGGGCAGGACCCAGCAGGGCCCCTGCCCCTGGCCAGCCTTGCCCAGACCTTCCTGGCCTCCGGGGGTACTGCCCCACCAAGGGGCAGGCTGCGGGGACTGGGTCGAGACATGTCCGTGCGCCTCCCCAGGATCATCCCCGCTGGTGCCTTTCCCTGGTCGTAGGCCTCGGTTGAGCCCTCCTTGGAGAGGAGGTTGCTGGCAGGGGCTGTCTCCACACTGCAAGGTGCTGGAGCTCAGAGGGCCTCGTCAGAGGGAAGGGACCAGCAAGGGGCTGGATGCCCAAGACCTCTTTGGCCCAGCAGCCTCAGGGAAGCAGGGAGAGCAAGAGGCCAAACTTGCCCCTAGGTCTGCTCTGCCCCTTCCCACACAGGCGGCCAGCCCAGCACCTGCCTGACAGACTCTGGCTCCCCCGAGCTCTCTGCCGGTGCAGGGGTCAGGAACAGACGTGTGCATGTCGTTCTGCCTTGGTCTGGGAGTGTGGACCCACAGCCTGGCCCACAGGCTCAGGGGCAAGGGCCCGGAGAGAGCAACACCCCGAAGTGCTTTTCTCCCGGTCTTGGGAGCATTGTGCGTGCCTGGCGGGAACAGCGGGCGGGAGTGTTGCAAACCGGCCTTTGCATTGTGCAATCCTGGCGTGAACAGCGGGCGGGAGTGTTTGCAAACAGGACTTTAGAGGCAGCCGGGGAGGTCTTCCAGTGGGAGAGGGCCGGTTGTGCTTAGACGCCAAACAGGCCAGGGGCAGGACCCAGCAGTGTCCATGCCCCTGGCAGCCTTGCCCAGACCTTCCTGGCCTCCGGGAGTACTGCCCCACCAAGGGGCAGTTTGGGGGGACTGGGTCCAGACATGGCCGGGCGCCTCCCCAGGCTCATCCCCGCTGGTGCCTTTCCCCTAGGCCTAGGCCTCGGTTGAGGCCTCCTTGGAGAGGAGGTTGCTGGCAGGGGCTGTCTCCACACTGCAAGGTGCTGGAGCTCAGGGGGCCTCGTCAGAGGGAAGGGACCAGCAAGGGGCTGGATGCCCAAGACCTCTTTGGCCCAGCAGCCTCAGGGCAGCAGGGAGAGCAAGAGGCCCAACTTGCCCCTAGGTCGGCTCTGCCCCTTCCCACACAGGCGGCCAGCCCAGCAGCTGCCTGACAGACTCTGGCTCCCCTGAGCTCTCTGCCGGTGCAGGGGGCAGGAACAGACGTGTGCATGTCGTTCTGCCTTGGCCTGGGAGTGTGTTCCCCCTGCCTGGCCCCCAGGCTCAGGGGCAAGGGCCCGGAGAGAGCACCAGCCCGAAGCGCTTTTCTCCCGGGCTTGGGAGCATTGTGCGGGCCTGGCGGGAACAGCGGGCTGGAGTGCTTGCAAATCGGCCTTTGCAGGCAGACGGGGAGGTCTTTAAGCGGGAGAGTGCCGGTTGTGCTCAGAGGCCCCACAGGCCAGGGGCAGGACCCAGCAGGTCCCCTTCCCCTGGCCAGCCTTGCCCAGACCTTCCTGACCTCCGGGGGTACTGCCCCACCAAGGGGCCGGCTGCGGGAACTGGTTCCAGACATGCCCGGGCGCCTCCCCAGGCTCATCCCCGCTGGTGCCTTTCCCCTGGGCCTAGGCCTCGGTTGAGGCCTCCTTGGAGAGGAGGTTGCTGGCAGGGGCTGTCTCCACACTGCCAGGTGCTGGAGCTCAGAGGGCCTCGTCAGAGGGAAGGGACCAGCAAGGGGCTGGATGCCCAAGACCTCTTTCGCCCAGCAGCCTCAGGGCAGCAGGGAGAGCAAGAGGCCCAAATTGCCCCTAGGTCGGATCTGCCCCTTCCCACACAGGCGGCCAGCCCAGCAGCTGCCTGACAGTCTCTGGCTCCCCCGAGCTCTCTTCCGGTGCTCGGGGCAGGAACAGACGTGTACATGTGGTTCTGCCTTGGCCTGGGATTGTGTTCCCCCTGCCTGTCCCCCAGGCTCAGGGGCAAGGGCCCGGAGAGAGCACCACCCCGAAGTGCTTTTCTCCCGGGCTTGGGAGCATTGTGCGTGCCTGGCGTGAACAGAGGGCGGGAGTGTTTGCAAACCGGCCTTTGGAGGCGGCCGGGGAGGTCTTCCAGTGGGAGAGGCCGGTTGTGCTCAGAGGCCCCACAGGCCAGGGGCAGGACCCAGCAGGGCCCCTGCCCCTGGCCAGCCTTGCCCAGATCTTCCTGGCCTCCGGGGGTACTGCCCCACCAAGGGGCAGACTGCGGGGACTGGGTCCAGACATGCCCGGGCGCCTCCCCAGGCTCATCCCCGCTGCTGCCTTTCCCCTCGGCCTAGGCCTCGGTTGAGGCCTCCTTGGAGAGGAGGTTGCTGGCAGAGGCTGTCTCCACACTGCAAGGTGCTGGAGCTCAGAGGGCCTCGTCAGAGGGAAGGGACCAGCAAGGGGCTGGATGCCCAAGACCTCTTTGGCCCAGCAGCCTCAGGGCAGCAGGGAGAGCAAGAGGCCCAACTTGCCCCTAGGTCGGCTCTGCCCCTTCCCACACAGGCGGCCAGCCCAGCAGCTGCCTGACAGACTCTGGCTCCCCCGAGTTCTCTGCCGGTGCAGGGGTCAGGAACAGACGTGTGCATGTGGTTCTGCCTTGGTCTGGGAGTGTGGACCAACTACCTGGACCCCAGGCTCAGGGGCAAGGGCCCGGAGAGAGCAACACCCCAAAGTGCTTTTCTCCCGGGCTTGGGAGCATTGTGCGCGCCTGGCGGGAACAGCGGGCGGGAGTGTTGCAAACCGGCCTTTGGAGGCACCCGTGGAGGTCTTCCAGTGGGAGAGGGCCGGTTGTGCTCAGAGGCCCCAGAAGCCAGGGGCAGGACCCAGCAGGGCGCCTGCCCCTGGCCAGCCTTGCCCAGACCTTCCTGGCCTCCGGAGGTACTGCCCCACCAAGGGGCAGGCTGCGGGGACTGGGTCCAGACATGCCCGGGCGCCTCCCCAGGCTCATCCCCGCTGGTGCCTTTCCCCTGGGCCTAGGCCTCGGTTTAGGCCTCCTTGGAGAGGAGGTTGCTGGCAGGGGCTTTCTCCACACTGCAAGGTGCTGGAACTCAGAGGGCCTCGTCAGAGGGAAGGGACCAGCAAGGGGCTGGATGCCCAAGACCTCTTTGGCCCAGCAGCCTCAGGGCAGCAGGGAGAGCAAGAGGCCCAACTTGCCCCTAGGTCGGCTCTGCCCCTTCCCACACAGGCGGCCAGCCCAGCAGCTGCCTGACAGACTCTGGCTCCCCTAGCTCTCTGCCGGTGCAGGGGGCAGGAACAGACGTGTGCATGTGATTCTGCCTTGGCCTGGGAGTGTGTTCCCCCTGCCTTGCCCCCAGGCTCAGGGGCAAGGGCCCGGTGGGAGCACCACCCCGAAGCGCTTTTCTCCTGGGCTTGGGAGCATTGTGCGCGCCTGGTGGGAACAGTGGGCAGGAGTGTTGGCAAACCGGCCTTTGGAGGCAGCCGGGGAGGTCTTCCAGCGGGAGAGGGCCGGATGTGCTCAGAGGCCCCACAGGCCAGGGGCAGGACCCAGCAGGTCCCCTGCCCCTGGCCAGCCTTTCCCAGTCCTTCCTGGCCTCCGGGGGTACTGAACCACCAAGGGGCAGGTTGCGGGGACTGGGTCCAGACATGCCCGGGGGCCTCCCCAGGCTCATCCCCGCTGGTGCCTTTCCCCTGGGCCTAGGCCTCGGTTGAGGCCTCCTTGGAGAGGAGGTTGCTGGCAGGGGCTGTCTCCACACTGCAAGGTGCTGGAGCTCAGAGGGCCTCGTCAGAGGGAAGGGACCAGCAAGGGGCTGGATGCCCAAGACCTCTTTGGCCCAGCAGCCTCAGGGCAGCAGGGAGAGCAAGAGGCCCAACTTGCCCCTAGGTCGGCTCTGCCCCGTCCCACACAGGCAGCCAGCCCAGCAGCAGCCTGGCAGTCTCTGGCTCCCCCGAGCTCTCTGCCGGTGTAGGGGGCAGGAACAGACGTGTGCATGTCGTTCTGCCTTGGCCTGGGAGTGTGTTCCCCCTGCCTGGCCCCCAGGCTCAGGGGCAAGGGCCCGGAGAGAGCACCAGCCTGAAGCGCTTTTCTCCCGGGCTTGGGAGCATTGTGCGTGCCTGGTGGGAACAGCGGGTGGGAGTGCTTGCAAACGTCCTTTGGAGGCAGACGGGGAGGTCTTCCAGCGGGAGAGTGCCGGTTGTGCTCAGACACACCACAGGCCAGGGGCAGGACCCAGCAGTGTCCCTGCCCCTGGCAGCCTTGCCCAGACCTTCCTGGCCTCCGGGGGTACTGCCCCACCAAGGGGCAGGTTGGGGGGACTGGGTCCAGACATGGCCGGGCCCCTCCCCAGGCTCATCCCCGCTGGTGCCTTTCCCCTAGGCCTAGGCCTCGGTTGAGGCCTCCTTGGAGAGGAGGTTGCTGGCAGGGGCTGTCTCCACACTGCAAGGTGCTGGAGCTCAGAGGGCCTCGTCAGAGGGAAGGGACCAGAAAGGGGCTGGATGCCCAAGACCTCTTTGGCCCAGCAGCCTCAGGGCAGCAGGGAGAGCAAGAGGCCCAACTTGCCCCTAGGTCGGCTCTGCCCCTTCCCACACAGGCCGCCAGCCCAGCAGCTGCCTGGCAGATTCTGGCTCCCCCGAGCTCTCTGCCGGTGCAGGGGTCAGGAACAGACGTGTGCATGTGGTTCTGCCTTGGCCTGGGAGTGTGGACCCCATGCCTGGTCCGCAGGCTCAGGGGCAAGGGCCCGGAGAGAGCACCACCCCGAAGCGCTTTTCTCCCGGGCTTGGGAGCATTTTGCGTGCTTGGTGGGAACAGTGGGCGGGAGTGCTTGCAAACCGGCCTTTGGAGGCAGCCGGGGAGGTCTTCCAGTGGGAGAGGGCCGGTTGTGCTCAGAGGCCCCACAGGCCAGGGGCAGGACCCAGCAGGGCCCCAGCCCCTGGCCTGCCTTGCCCAGACCTTCCTGCCTCCGGGGTTACAGCCCCACCGAGGGGCAGGCTGCGGGGACTGGGTCCAGACATGCCCGGGCGCCTCCCCAGTCTCATCCCCGCTGGTGCCTTTCCCCTGGGCTTAGGCCTCGGTTGAGGCCTCCTTGGAGAGGAGGTTGCTGGCAGGGGCTGTCTCCACACTGCAAGGTGCTGGAGCTCAGAGGGCCTCGTCAGAGGGAAGGGACCAGCAAGGGGCTGGATGCCCAAGACCTCTTTGGCCCAGCAGCCTCAGGGCAGCAGGGAGAGCAAGAGGCCCAACTTGCCCCTAGGTCGGCTCTGCCCCTTCCCACACAGGCGGCCAGCCCAGCAGCTGCCTGACAGACTCTGGCTCCCCTGAGCTCTCTGCCGGTGCAGGGGGCAGGAATAGACGTGTGCATGTGGTTCTGCCTTGGCCTGGGAGTGTGTTCCCCCTGCATTGCCCCCAGGCTCAGGGGCAAGGGCCCGGTGAGAGCACCACCCCGAAGCGCTTTTCTCCCGGGCTTGAGAGCATTGTGCGCGCCTGCTGGGAACAGTGGGCGGGAGCGCTTGCAAACCGGCCTTTGGAGGCAGCCGGGGAGGTCTTCCAGTGGGAGAGGGCCGGTTGTGCTCAGAGGCCCCACAGGCAAGGGGCAGGACCCAGCACGGCCCCTGCCCCTGGCCAGCCTTGCCCAGACCTTCCTGGCCTCCGGGGGTACTGCCCCACCAAGGGGCAGGCTGCGGGGACTGGGTCCAGACATGCTCGGGCGCCTCCCCTGGCTCATCCCCGCTGGTGCCTTTCCCCTGGGCCTAGGCCTCGGTTGAGGCCTCCTTGGAGAGGAGGTTGCTGGCAGGGGCTGTCTCCACACTGCAAGGTGCTGGAGCTCAGAGGGCCTCGTCAGAGGGAAGGGACCAGTAAGGGGCTGGATGCCCAAGACGACTTTGGCCCAGCAGCCTCAGGGTAGCAGGGAGAGCAAGAGGCCCATCTTGCCCCTAGGGCTGCTCTGCCCCTTCCCACACAGGCGGCCAACCCAGCAGCTGCCTGACAGACTCTGGCTCCCTCAAGCTCTCTGCCGGTGCAGGGGACAGGAACAGACTTGGGCATGTGGTTCTGCCTTGGACTGGGAGTGTGTTCCCCCTGCCTTGCCCCCAGGCTCAGGGGCAAGGGCCCGGAGAGAGCACCACCCCGAAGCGCTTTTCTCCCGGGCTTGGGAGCATTGTGCGCGCCTGGTGGGAACAGTGGGCGGGAGTGCTTGCAAACCGGCCTCTGGAGGCAGCCGGGGAGGTCTTCCAGTGGGAGAGGGCCGGTTGTGCTCAGAGGCCCCACAGGCCAGGGGCAGGACCCAGCAGGGACCCTGCCCCTGGCCAGCCTTGCCCAGACCTTCCTGCCTCCGGCGGTACAGCCCCACCAAGGGGCAGGCTGCGGGGACTGGGTCCAGACATGCCCGGGCGCCTCCCTAGGCTCATCCCCGCTGGTGCCTTTCCCCTGGGCCTAGGCCTCGGTTGAGGCCTCGTTGCAGAGGAGGTTGCTGGCAGGGGCTGTCTCCACACTGCAAGGTGCTGGAGCTCAGAGGGCCTCGTCAGAGGGAAGGGACCAGCAAAGGGCTGGATGCCCAAGACCTCTTTGACCCAGCAGCCTCAGGGCAGCAGGGAGAGCAAGAGGCCCAACTTGCCCCTAGGTCGGCTCTGCCCCTTCCCACACAGGCGGCCAGCCCAGCAGCTGCCTGACAGACTCTGGCTCTGCCGAGCTCTCTGTCGGTGCAGGGGGCAGATCAGACGTGTTCATGTGGTTCTGCCTTGGCCTGGCAGTGTGGACACCCTGCCTTGCCCCCAGGCTCAGGGGCAAGGGCCCGGAGAGAGCACCAGCCTGAAGCGCTTTTCTCCCGGGCTTGGGAGCATTGTGCGTGCCTGGTGGGAACAGCGGGTGGGAGTGCTTGCAAACGTCCTTTGGAGGCAGACGGGGAGGTCTTCCAGTGGGAGAGGGCCGGTTGTGCTCAGAGGCCCCACAGGCAAGGGGCAGGACCCAGCACGGCCCCTGCCCCTGGCCAGCCTTGCCCAGACCTTCCTGGCCTCCGGGGGTACTGCCCCACCAAGGGGCAGGCTGCGGGGACTGGGTCCAGACATGCTCGGGCGCCTCCCCTGGCTCATCCCCGCTGGTGCCTTTCCCCTGGGCCTAGGCCTCGGTTGAGGCCTCCTTGGAGAGGAGGTTGCTGGCAGGGGCTGTCTCCACACTGCAAGGTGCTGGAGCTCAGAGGGCCTCGTCAGAGGGAAGGGACCAGTAAGGGGCTGGATGCCCAAGACGACTTTGGCCCAGCAGCCTCAGGGCAGCAGGGAGAGCAAGGGGCCCAACTTGCCCCTAGGGCGGCTCTGCCCCTTCCCACACAGGCGGCCAACCCAGCAGCTGCCTGACAGACTCTGGCTCCCTCAAGCTCTCTGCCGGTGCAGGGGACAGGAACAGACTTGGGCATGTGGTTCTGCCTTGGACTGGGAGTGTGTTCCCCCTGCCTTGCCCCCAGGCTCAGGGGCAAGGGCCCGGAGAGAGCACCACCCCGAAGCGCTTTTCTCCCGGGCTTGGGAGCATTGTGCGCGCCTGGTGGGAACAGTGGGCGGGAGTGCTTGCAAACCGGCCTCTGGAGGCAGCCGGGGAGGTCTTCCAGTGGGAGAGGGCCGGTTGTGCTCAGAGGCCCCACAGGCCAGGGGCAGGACCCAGCAGGGACCCTGCCCCTGGCCAGCCTTGCCCAGACCTTCCTGCCTCCGGCGGTACAGCCCCACCAAGGGGCAGGCTGCGGGGACTGGGTCCAGACATGCCCGGGCGCCTCCCCAGGCTCATCCCCGCTGGTGCCTTTCCCCTGGGCCTAGGCCTCGGTTTAGGCCTCCTTGGAGAGGAGGTTGCTGGCAGGGGCTGTCTCCACACTGCAAGGTGCTGGAGCTCAGAGGGCCTCGTCAGAGGGAAGGGACCAGCAAGGGGCTGGATGCCCAAGACCTCTTTGGCCCAGCAGCCTCAGGGCAGCAGGGAGAGCAAGAGGCCCAACTTGCCCCTAGGTCGGCTCTGCCCCTTCCCACACAGGCGGCCAGCCCAGCAGCTGCCTGACAGACTCTGGCTCTGCCGAGCTCTCTGTCGGTGCAGGGGGCAGATCAGACGTGTGCATGTGGTTCTGCCTTGGCCTGGCAGTGTGGACACCCTGCCTTGCCCCCAGTTTCAGGGGCAAGGGCCCGGAGAGAGCACCACCCTGAAGCGCTTTTCTCCCGGGCTTGGGAGCATTGTGCACGCCTGCTGGGAACAGTGGGAGGGAGCGCTTGCAAACCGGCCTTTGGAGGCAGACGGGGAGGTCTTCCAGTGGGAGAGGGCCGGTTGTGCTCAGAGGCCCCACAGGCTAGGGTCAGGACGCAGCAGGGCCCGTGCCCCTGGCCAGCCTTGCCCAGACCTTCCTGGCCTCCCGGGGTACTGCCCCACCAAGGGGCAGGCTGCGGGGACTGGGTCCAGACATGCTCGGCCGCCTCCCCTGGCTCATCCCCGCTGGTGCCTTTCCCCTGGGCCTAGGCCTCGGTTGAGGCCTCCTTGGAGAGGAGGTTGCTCGCAGGGGCTGTCTCCACACTGCAAGGTGCTGGAGCTCAGAGGGCCTCGTCAGCGGGAAGGGACCAGCAAGGGGCTGGATGCCCAAGACCTCTTTGGCCCAGCAGCCTCAGGGCAGCAGGGAGAGCAAGAGGCCCAACTTGCCCCTAGGTCGGCTCTGCCCCTTCCCACACAGGCGGCCAGCCCAGCAGCTGCCTGACAGACTCTGGCTCCCCCGAGCTCTCTGCCGGTGCAGGGGGCAGGAACAGACGTGTGCATGTGGTTCTACCTTGGTCTGGGAGTGTGGACCCAATGCCTGGCCCCCAGGCTCAGGGGCAAGGGCCCGGAGAGAGCAACACCCCAAAGTGCTTTTCCCCCCGGCTTGGGAGCATTTGCATGGCTGGCGGGAACAGCTAGTGGGAATGCTTGCAAAGCGGCCTTTGGTTGCAGCCTGGGAGGTCCTCCATGGGCCCGGAGAGAACACCACCCCGATGCGCTTTTCTCCCGGGCTTGGGAGCAGTGTGCGCGTGTGGCGGGAACAGCAGGCAGGAGTGCTTGCAAACCGGCCTTTGGAGGCAGGCGCGGAGGTCTTCCAAGGGCAAGGAGTGAGCACCACCCCAAAATGCTTTTCTCCCGTGCTTGGGAGCATTGTACACGGCTGGTGGGAACAGCGGGCATGAGTGCTTGCATACCGGCCTTTGGAGGCAGCCGGGGAGGTCTTCCAAGGGCCCGGAGTGAGCACCACCTCAAAATGCTTTTCTCCCGTGATTGGGAGCATTGTGTGCGGCTGGCGGAACATTGGGAGGGAGTTCTTGCAAACCGGCCTTTGGAGGCAGCCGGGGAAGTCTTCCAAGGGCCGGGAGAGAGCACCACCCCAAAGCGCTTCTCTCCCGTGTTTTGGAGCATGTGCGTGGCTGGCCGGAACAGTAAGTGGGAGTGATTGCAAACCGGCCTTTGGGGGCAGCCGGCGAGGTCCTCCATGGGCACGAAGAGAACACCACCCCGAAGCGCTTTTCTCCCGGTCTTGGGAGCATTGTGCGCGGGTGCCGGGAACAGCGGCATGAGTTCTTGCAAACCGGACTTTGGAGGCAGCCGGGCAGGTCTTTCAAGGGCCCGGAGTGAGCACCACCCAAAATGCTTTTCTCCCGGGCTAGGGAGCATTGTACGCGGCTGGCGGGAACAGCGGGCCTGAGTGCTTGCAAACCGGCCTTTTGAGGCAGCCGGGCAGGTCTTTCAAGGGCCCGGAGTGAGCACCACCCCAAAATGCTTTTCTCCCGGGCTTGGGAGCATTGTGCGCAGCTGGCGGGAACAGCGGGAATGAGTACTTGCAAACCCGCCTTTGGAGGTAGCCGGGGAGGTCTTCCAAGGGCCCGGAGAGAGCACCATCCGGAAGCACTTTTCTCCCGGGATTGGGAGCATTGTGCGTGCCTGGCGGGAACAGCAGGAAGGAGTCCTTGCAACCCGGCCTTTGGAGGCAGCCGGGGAGGTCTTCCAAAGGCCCGGAGAGAGCACCACCCCGAAGCGCTTTTCTCCCGGGCTTGGGTGCATTGTGCGCGTGTGGCGGGAACAGCAGGCAGGAGTGCTTGCAAACCGGCCTTTGGAGGCAGCCGGGGAGGTCTTCCAAGGGCCCGGAGAGAACACCACCTCGAAGCGCTTTTCTCTCGGGTTTTGGAGCATTGTGTGCGGCTGGTGGAACAGCGGGAGGGAATTCTTGCAAACCGGCCTTTGGAGGCAGCCAGAGAAGTCTTCCAAGGGCCCGGAGAGAGCACCACCCCGAAGCGCTTTTCTCCGGGGTTTTCGAACATTGTGTGTGGCTGGCGGGAACAGCGAGTGGGAGTGCTTGCAAACCGGCCTTTGGGGGCAGCCGGGGACGTCCTCCATGGTCCCGGAGAGAACACAACCCCGAAGCACGTTTCTCACGGTCTTGGGAGCATTGTGCGCGGCTGGCGGGAACAGCGGGCATGAGTGCTTGCAAACTGTCCTTTGGAGGCAGCCGGGGAGGTCTTCCAAGGGCCCGGACTGATCACCACCCCAAAATGCTTTACTCCCGGGCTTGGGAGCATTGTCTGCGGCTGTCGGGAACAGCGGACATGAGTGCTTACAAACCGGCCTTTGGAGGCAGCCGGGGAGGTCTTCCAAGGGCCCGGAGAGAGCACCACCCCAAAATGCTTTTCTCCCGGGATTGGGAGCATTGTGCGTGGCTGGCGGAAGCAGCGGGAATGAGTACTTACAAACCGGCCTTTGGAGGCAACCGGGGAGGTCTTGAAAGTGCCCGGAGAGAGCACCACCCCGAAGCGCTTTTCTCCTGGGCTTGGGAGCATTGTGCGCGACTGGCGGGAACAGCAGGCAGGAGTGCTTGCAAACTGGCCTTTGGAGGCAGCCGGGGAGGTCTTCCAAGGGCCCGGAGTGAGCACCACCCCAAAATGCTTTTCTCCCGGGCTTGGGAGCATTGTGCGCGGCTGGTGGGAACAACGGGCATGAGTGCTTGCAAACCGGCCTTTGGAGGCAGCCAGAAACGTCTTCCAAGGGCCCGGAGAGAGCACCACCCCGAAGCACTTTTCTCCCGTGCTTGGGAGCATTGTGCGTGGCTGGCGGGAACAGCAGGAAGGAGTCCTTGCAAACCGGCCTTTGGAGGCAGCCAGGGAGGTCTTCCAAGGGCCTGTAGAGAGCACCACCCCGAAGCGCTTTTCTCCCGGGCTTGGGAGCATTGTGCGCGGGTGGCGGGAACAGCAGGCAGGAGTGCTTGAAAACTGGCCTTTGGAGGCAGCCGGGGAGGTCTTCCAGGGCCCGGTGTGAGCACCACCCCAAAAAGCTTTTCTCCCGGGCTTGGGAGCATTGTGCGCGGCTGGTGGGAACAGCGGGCGGGAGTGCTTGCAAACCGGCCTTTGGAGGCAGCCGGGGACGTCCTCCATGGTCCAGGAGAGAACACCACCCCGAAGTGCTTTTCTCACGGTCTTGGGAGCATTGTGCGTGGCTGGCGGGAACAGCGGGCATGAGTGCTTGCAAACTGTCCTTTGGAGGCAGCCGGGGAGGTCTTCCAAGGGCCCGGACTGATCACCACCCCAAAATGCTTTTCTCCCGGGCTTGGCAGCATTGTGTGCGGCTGTCGGGAACAGCGGACATGAGTGCTTACAAACCGGCCTTTGGAGGCAGCCCGGGAGGTCTTCCAAGGGCACGGAGAGAGCACCACCCCGAAACGCTTTTCTCCCGAGCTTGGGAGCATTGTGCGCGGATTGCGGGAACAGCAGGCAGAAGTGCTTGCAAACCGGCCTTGGAGGCAGCCGGGGAGGTCTTCCAAGGGCCCGGAGTGAGCACCACCCAAAAATGCTTTTCTCCCGGGCTTGGGAGCATTGTGTGCGGCTGGCGGGTCAGCGGGAGGGAGTTCTTGAAAACCAGCCTTTGGAGGCAGCCGGGGAGGTCTTCCAAGGGCCGGGAGAGAGCACCACCCCGAAGCGCTTTTCTCCCGGGCTTGGGAGCATTGTGCGCGGCTGGGGAGAACAGCGGGATTGAGTGCTTGCAAACCGGCCTTTGGAGGCAGGTGCGGAGGTCTTCCAAGGGCAAGGAGTGAGCACCACCCCAAAATGCTTTTCTCCCGTGCCTGGGAGCATTGTACACGGCTGGTGGGAGCAGCGGGCATGAGTGCTTGCATACCGGCCATTGGAGGCAGCCGGGGAGGTCTTCAAAGGGCCCTGAGAGAGCACCACCACGAAGCGCTTTTCTCCCGTGATTGGGAGCATTGTGTGTGGCTGGCGGAACAGCGGGAGGGAGTTCTTGCAAACCGGCCTTTGGAGGCAGCCGGGGAAGTCTTCCAAGGGCCGGGAGAGAGCACCACCCCAAAGCGCTTCTCTCCCGTGTTTTGGAGCATGTGCGTGGCTGGCCGGAACAGTGAGTGGGAGTGATTGCAAACCGGCCTTTGGGGGCAGCCGGGGAGGTCCTCCATGGGCACGGAGAGAACACCACCCCGAAGCGCATTTCTCCCGGTCTTGGGAGCATTGTGCGTGGCTGGCGGGAACAGCGGGCATGAGTTCTTGCAAACCGGACTTTGGAGGCAGCCGGGCAGGTCTTTCAAGGGCCCGGAGTGAGCACCACCTCAAAATGCTTTTCTCCCGGGCTAGGGAGCATTGTACGCGGCTGGCGGGAACAGCGGGCATGAGTGCTTGCAAACTGTCCTTTGGAGGCAGCCGGGGAGGTCTTCCAAGGGCCCGGACTGATCACCACCCCAAAATGCTCTACTCCCGGGCTTGGGAGCATTGTCTGCGGCTGTCGGGAACAGCGGACATGAGTGCTTACAAACCGGCCTTTGGAGGCAGCCGGGGAGGTCTTCCAAGGGCCCGGAGAGAGCACCACCCCAAAATGCTTTTCTCCCGGGATAGGGAGCATTGTGCGTGGCTGGCGGAAGCAGCGGGAATGAGTACTTACAAACCGGCCTTTGGAGGCAGCCGGGGAGGTCTTGAAAGTGCCCGGAGAGAGCACCACCCCGAAGCGCTTTTCTCCTGGGCTTGGGAGCATTGTGCGCGACTGGCGGGAACAGCAGGCAGGAGTGCTTGCAAACTGGCCTTTGGAGGCAGCCGGGGAGGTCTTCCAAGGGCCCGGAGTGAGCACCACCCCAAAATGCTTTTCTCCCGGGCTTGGGAGCATTGTGCGCGGCTGGTGGGAACAACGGGCATGAGTGCTTGCAAACCGGCCTTTGGAGGCAGCCGGGGAGGTCTTCCAAGGGCTGGAGAGAGCACCACCCCAAAGCACTTTTCTCCCGTGCTTGGGAGCATTGTGCGTGGCTGGCGGGAACAGCAGGAAGGAGTCCTTGCAAACCGGCCTTTGGAGGCAGCCGGGGAGGTCTTCCAAGGGCCTGTAGAGAGCACCACCCCGAAGCCCTTTTCTCCCGGGCTTGGGAGCATTGTGCGCAGGTGGCGGGAACAGCAGGCAGGAGTGCTTGAAAACCGGCCTTTGGAGGCAGCCGGGGAGGTCTTCCAGGGCCCGGTGTGAGCACCACCCCAAAAAGCTTTTCTCCCGGGCTTGGGAGCATTGTGCGCAGCTGGTGGGAACAGCGGGTATGAGTGCTTGCAAACTGGCCATTGGAGGCAGACGGGGAGGTCTTCCAAGGGCCCGGAGAGAGCACCACCCCGAAGCGCTTTTCTCCCGTGATTGGGAGCATTGTGCGCGGCTGGCGGGAACAGCGGGCGGGAGTGCTTGCAAACCGGCCTTTGGAGGCAGCCGGGGAGGTCTTCCAAGGGCCAGGAGAGAGCACCACCCCGAAGCGCTTTTCTCCCGGGCTTGAAATATTTGCGCGGATGGCGGGAACAGCGAGTGGGAGTGCTTCCAAACCGGCCTTTGGGGGCAGCCGGGGAGGTCTTCCAAGGGCCCGGACTGATCACCAATCCAAAATGCTTTTCTCCCGGGCTTGGGAGCATTGTGCGTGGCTGGCGAAAGCAGCGGGAATGAGTACTTACAAACCTGCCTTTGGAGGCAGCCGGGGAAGTCTTGAAAGTGCCCGGAGAGAGCACCACCCTGAAGCTCTTTTCTCCCGGGCTTGGGAGCATTGTGCGCGGCTGGCGGGAACAGCAGGCAGGAGTGCTTGCAAACTGGCCTTTGGAGGCAGCCGGGGAGGTCTTCCAAGGGCCCGGAGTGAGCACCACCCCAAAATGCTTTTCTCCCGGGCTTGGGAGCATTGTGCGTGGCTGGCGGGAACAGCAGGAAGGAGTCCTTGCAAACCGGCCTTTGGAGGCAGCCGGGGAGGTCTTCCAAGGGCCTGTAGAGAGCACCACCCCGAAGCGCTTTTCTCCCGGGCTTGGGAGCATTGTGCGCGAGTGCCGGGAACGGCAGGCAGGAGTGCTTGAAAACCGTCCTTTGGAGGCAGCCGGGGAGGTCTTCCAGGGCCCGGTGTGAGCACCACCCCAAAATGCTTTTCTCCAGGGCTTGGGAGCATTGTGCGTGGCTGGTGGGAACAGCGGGCGGGAGTGCTTGCAAACCGGCCTTTGGAGGCAGCCGGGGAGGTCTTCCAAGGGCCAGGAGAGAGCACCACCCAGAAGCGCTTTTCTCCCGGGCTTGGAACATTTGCGCGGATGGCTGGGACAGCGAGTGGGAGTGCTTCCAAACCGGCCTTTGGGGGCACCCCGGGAGGTCTTCCATGGGCACGGAGAGTACACCACCCCGAAGCGCTTTTCTCCGGGGTTTTGGAGGATTGTGCGTGGCTGGCGGGAACAGCGAGTGGGAGTGCTTGCAAACCGGCCTTTGGGGACAGCCTGGGAGGTCTTCCAAGGGCCAGGAGAGAGCACCACCCCGAAGCACTTTTCTCCCGGTCTTGGGAGCATTGTGCGAGGCTGGCGGGAACAGCGGGCGGGAGTGCTTGCAAACCGGCCTTTGGAGGCAGCCGGGGAGGTCTTCCAAGTGCCCGGAGAGAGCACCATCCCGAAGCACTTTTCTCCCGGAATTGGGAGCATTGTGCACGGCTGTCGGGAACAGCGGACATGAGTGTTTGCAAATCGGCATTTGTAGGCAGCCGGGGAGGTCTTCCTAGGGCCCGGAGTGAGCACCACCCCAAAATGCTTTTCTCCCGGGCTTGGGAGCATTGTGCGCGGCTGGCAGGAACAGCAGGCAGGAGTGCTTGCAAACTGGCCTTTGGAGGCAGCCGGGGAGGTCTTCCAAGGGCCCGGAGTGAGCACCACCCCAAAATGCTTTTCTCCCGGGCTTGGGAGCATTGTGCGCGGCTGGCAGGAACAGCAGGCAGGAGTGCTTGCAAACTGGCCTTTGGAGGCAGCCGGGGAGGTCTTCCAAGGGCCCGGAGTGAGCACCACCCCAAAATGCTTTTCTCCCGTGATTGGGAGCATTGTGTGCGGCTGGCGGAACAGCGGGAGGGAGTTCTTGCAAACCGGCCTTTGGAGGCAGCCGGGGAAGTCTTCCAAGGGCCGGGAGAGAGCACCACCCCAAAGCGCTTCTCTCCCGTGTTTTGGAGCATGTGCGTGGCTGGCCGGAACAGTAAGTGGGAGTGATTGCAAACCGGCCTTTGGGGGCAGCCGGCGAGGTCCTCCATGGGCACGAAGAGAACACCACCCCGAAGCGCATTTCTCCCGGTCTTGGGAGCATTGTGCGTGGCTGGCGGGAACAGCGGGCCTGAGTGCTTGCAAACCGGCCTTTTGAGGCAGCCGGGCAGGTCTTTCAAGGGCCCGGAGTGAGCACCACCCCAAAATGCTTTTCTCCCGGGCTTGGGAGCATTGTGCGCAGCTGGCGGGAACAGCGGGAATGAGTACTTGCAAACCCGCCTTTGGAGGTAGCCGGGGAGGTCTTCCAAGGGCCCGGAGAGAGCACCATCCGGAAGCACTTTTCTCCCGGGATTGGGAGCATTGTGCGTGCCTGGCGGGAACAGCAGGAAGGAGTCCTTGCAACCCGGCCTTTGGAGGCAGCCGGGGAGGTCTTCCAAAGGCCCGGAGAGAGCACCACCCCGAAGCGCTTTTCTCCCGGGCTTGGGTGCATTGTGCGCGTGTGGCGGGAACAGCAGGCAGGAGTGCTTGCAAACCGGCCTTTGGAGGCAGCCGGGGAGGTCTTCCAAGGGCCCGGAGAGAACACCACCTCGAAGCGCTTTTCTCTCGGGTTTTGGAGCATTGTGTGCGGCTGGTGGAACAGCGGGAGGGAATTCTTGCAAACCGGCCTTTGGAGGCAGCCAGAGAAGTCTTCCAAGGGCCCGGAGAGAGCACCACCCCGAAGCGCTTTTCTCCGGGGTTTTCGAACATTGTGTGTGGCTGGCGGGAACAGCGAGTGGGAGTGCTTGCAAACCGGCCTTTGGGGGCAGCCGGGGACGTCCTCCATGGTCCCGGAGAGAACACCACCGGGAAGCACGTTTCTCACGGTCTTGGGAGCATTGTGCGCGGCTGGCGGGAACAGCGGGCATGAGTGCTTGCAAACTGTCCTTTGGAGGCAGCCGGGGAGGTCTTCCAAGGGCCCGGACTGATCACCACCCCAAAATGCTTTACTCCCGGGCTTGGGAGCATTGTCTGCGGCTGTCGGGAACAGCGGACATGAGTGCTTACAAACCGGCCTTTGGAGGCAGCCGGGGAGGTCTTCCAAGGGCCCGGAGAGAGCACCACCCCAAAATGCTTTTCTCCCGGGATTGGGAGCATTGTGCGTGGCTGGCGGAAGCAGCGGGAATGAGTACTTACAAACCGGCCTTTGGAGGCAGCCGGGGAGGTCTTGAAAGTGCCCGGAGAGAGCACCACCCCGAAGCGCTTTTCTCCTGGGCTTGGGAGCATTGTGCGCGACTGGCGGGAACAGCAGGCAGGAGTGCTTGCAAACTGGCCTTTGGAGGCAGCCGGGGAGGTCTTCCAAGGGCCCGGAGTGAGCACCACCCCAAAATGCTTTTCTCCCGGGCTTGGGAGCATTGTGCGCGGCTGGTGGGAACAACGGGCATGAGTGCTTGCAAACCGGCCTTTGGAGGCAGCCAGAAACGTCTTCCAAGGGCCCGGAGAGAGCACCACCCCGAAGCACTTTTCTCCCGTGCTTGGGAGCATTGTGCGTGGCTGGCGGGAACAGCAGGAAGGAGTCCTTGCAAACCGGCCTTTGGAGGCAGCCAGGGAGGTCTTCCAAGGGCCTGTAGAGAGCACCACCCCGAAGCGCTTTTCTCCCGGGCTTGGGATCATTGTGCGCGGGTGGCGGGAACAGCAGGCAGGAGTGCTTGAAAACTGGCCTTTGGAGGCAGCCGGGGAGGTCTTCCAGGGCCCGGTGTGAGCACCACCCCAAAAAGCTTTTCTCCCGGGCTTGGGAGCATTGTGCGCGGCTGGTGGGAACAGCGGGCGGGAGTGCTTGCAAACCGGCCTTTGGAGGCAGCCGGGGACGTCCTCCATGGTCCAGGAGAGAACACCACCCCGAAGCGCTTTTCTCACGGTCTTGGGAGCATTGTGCGTGGCTGGCGGGAACAGCGGGCATGAGTGCTTGCAAACTGTCCTTTGGAGGCAGCCGGGGAGGTCTTCCAAGGGCCCGGACTGATCACCACCCCAAAATGCTTTTCTCCCGGGCTTGGGAGCATTGTGTGCGGCTGTCGGGAACAGCGGACATGAGTGCTTACAAACCGGCCTTTGGAGGCAGCCCGGGAGGTCTTCCAAGGGCACGGAGAGAGCACCACCCCGAAACGCTTTTCTCCCGAGCTTGGGAGCATTGTGCGCGGATTGCGGGAACAGCAGGCAGAAGTGCTTGCAAACCGGCCTTGGAGGCAGCCGGGGAGGTCTTCCAAGGGCCCGGAGTGAGCACCACCCAAAAATGCTTTTCTCCCGGGCTTGGGAGCATTGTGTGCGGCTGGCGGGTCAGCGGGAGGGAGTTCTTGAAAACCAGCCTTTGGAGGCAGCCGGGGAGGTCTTCCAAGGGCCGGGAGAGAGCACCACCCCGAAGCGCTTTTCTCCCGGGCTTGGGAGCATTGTGCGCGGCTGGGGAGAACAGCGGGATTGAGTGCTTGCAAACCGGCCTTTGGAGGCAGCCGGGGAGGTCTTCCAAGGGCCGGGAGAGAGCACCACCCCGAAGCGCTTTTTTCCCGGGCTTGGGAGCATTGTGCGCGGCGGGCGGGAACAGCGGGCATGAGTGCTTGCAAACCGGCCTTTGGAGGCAGCCGGGGAGGTCTTCCAAGAGCCCGGAGAGATCACCACTCCGAAGCGCTTTTCTCCCGTGATTGGGAGCATTGTGTGCGGCTGGCGGGACAGCGGGAGGGAGTTCTTGAAAACCAGCCTTTGGAGGCAGCCGGGGAGGTCTTCCAAGGGCCGGGAGAGAGCACCACCCCGAAGCGCTTTTCTCCTGGGCTTGGAGCATTTTCACGGATGGCGGGAACAGCGAGTGGGAGTGCTTGCAAACCGGCCTTTGGGGGCGGCCCGGGAGGTCTTTCTTGAGCCCAGAGAGAACACCACCCCGAAACGCTTTTCTCCCGGGCTTGGGAGCATTGTGCGAGCCTAGCGTGAACAGCAGGCGGGAGTGTTTGCCAACAGGACTTTGGAGGCAGCCGGGGAGGTCTTCCAGTGGGAGACGGCCGGTTGTGCTCAGAGGCCCCACAGGCCAGGGGCAGGACGCAGCAGGGCCCCTGCCCCTGGCCAGCCTTGCCCAGACCTTCCTGGCCTCCGGGGGTACTGCCCCACCAAGGGGCAGGCTGCGGGGACTGTGTCCAGACATGCTCGGGCGCCTCCCCTGGCTCATCCCCGCTGGTGCCTTTCCCCTGGGCCTAGGCCTCGGTTGAGGCCTCCTAGGAGAGGAGGTTCCTGGCAGGGGCTGTCTCCACACTGCAAGGTGCTGGAGCTCAGAGGGCCTCGACAGAGGGAAGGGACCAGTAAGGGGCTAGATGCCCAAGACGTATTTGGCCCAGCAGCCTCAGGGAAGCAGGGAGATCAAGAGGCCCAACTTGTCCCTAGGTCGGCTCTTTCCCTTCCCACACAGGCGGCCAGCCCAGCAGCTGCCTGACAGCCTCTGGCTCCCCCGAGCTCTCTGCCGGTGCAGGGGATAGGAACAGACGTGTGCATATCGTTCTGCCTTGGCCTGGGAGTGTGTTCCCCCTGCCTGGCCCCCAGGCTCAGGGGCAAGGGCCCGGAGAGAGCACCACCCCGAAGTGCTTTTCTCCCGGGCTTGGGAGCATTTTGCGTGCTTGGTGGGAACAGTGGGCGGGAGTGCTTGCAAACCGGCCTTTGGAGGCAGCCGGGGAGGTCTTCCAAGGGCCGGGAGAGAGCACCACCCCGAAGTGCTTTTCTCCCGGGCTTGGGAGCATTTTGCGTGCTTGGTGGGAACAGTGGGCGGGAGTGCTTCCAAACCGGCCTTTGGGGGCACCCCGGGAGGTCTTCCATGGGCACGGAGAGTACACCACCCCGAAGCGCTTTTCTCCGGGGTTTTGGAGGATTGTGCGTGGCTGGCGGGAATAGCGAGTGGGAGTGCTTGCAAACCGGCCTTTGGGGAAGCTTGGGAGGTCTTCCAAGGGCCCGGAGAGAGCACCACCCCGAAGCACTTTTCTCCTGGTCTTGGGAGCATTGTGCGAGGCTGGCGGGAACAGCGGGCGGGAGTGCTTGCAAACCGGCCTTTGGAGGCAGCCGGGGAGGTCTTCCAAGTGCCCGGAGAGAGCACCATCCCGAAGCACTTTTCTCCCGGAATTGGGAGCATTGTGCACGGCTGTCGGGAACAGCGGACATGAGTGCTTGCAAACCGGCCTTTGTAGGCAGCCGGGAAGGTCTTCCAAGGGCCCGGAGAGAGCACCACCCCAAAATGCTTTTCTCCCGGGCTTGGGAGCATTGTGCGTGGCTGGCGGGAACAGCGGGCGGGAGTGCTTGCAAACCGGCCTTTGGAGGCAGCCGGGGAGGTCTTCCAAGGGCCGGGAGAGAGCACCACCCCGAAGCGCTTTTCTCCTGGGCTTGGAGCATTTGCACGGATGGCGGGAACAGCGAGTGGGAGTGCTTGCAAACCGGCCTTTGGGGCATCCCGGGAGGTCTTTCTTGGGCCCAGAGAGAACACCACCCTGAAAAGCTTTTCTCCCGGGCTTGGGAGCATTGTGCGCGTGTGGCGGGAACAGCAGGCAGAAGTGCTTGCAAACCGGCCTTGGAGGCAGCCAGGGAGGTCTTCCAAGGGCCCGGAGTGAGCACCACCCAAAAATGCTTTTCTCCCGGGCTAGGGAGCATTGTGCGCGGCTGGTGGGAACAGCGAGCATGAGGGCTTGCAAACCGGCCATTGGAGGCAGCCGGGGAGGTCTTCCAGTGGGAGAGGGCCGGTTGTGCTCAGAGGCCCCACAGGCCAGGGGCTGGACCCAGCAGGGCCCCTGCCCCTGGCCAGCCTTGGCCAGACCTTACTGGCCTCCGGGGGTACTGCCCCACCAAGGGGCAGGCTGCGGGGACTGGGTCCAGACATGCTCGGGCGCCTCCCCTGGTTCATCCCGGCTGGTGCCTTTCCCCTGGGCCTAGGCCTCGGTTGAGGCCTCCTTGGAGAGGAGGTTGCTGGCAGGGGCTGTCTCCACACTGCAAGGTTCTGGAGCTCAGAGGGCCTCGTCAGAGGGAAGGGCCCAGTAAGGGGCTGGATGCCCAAGACCTCTTTGGCCCAGCAGCCTCAGGGCAGCAGGGAGAGCAAGAGGCCCAACTTGCCCCTAGGTCGGCTCTGCCCCTTCCCACACAGGCGGCCAGCCCAGCAGCTGCCTGACAGACTCTGGCTCCCCCGAGCTCTCTGCCTGTGCAGGGGGCAGGAACAGAAGTGTGTATGTGGTTCTGCCTTGGTCAGGGAGTGTGGACCCCCTGCCTGGCCCCCAGGCTCAGGGGCAAGGGCCCGGAGAGAGCACCACCCCGAAGCGCTTTTCTCCCGGGCTTGGGAGCATTGTGCGCGCCTGGTGGGAACAGTAGGCGGGAGTGCTTGCAAACCGGCCTTTGGAGGCAGCTGGGGAGGTCTTCCAGTGGGAGAGGGCCGGTTGTGCTCAGAGTCCCCACAGGCCAGGGGCAGGACCCAGGAGGGCCCCTGCCCCTGGCCAGCCTTGCCCAGACCGTCCTGCCTCCGGGGTTACAGCCCCACCAAGGGGCAGGCTGCGGGGACTGGGTCCAGACATGCCCGGGCGCCTCCCCTGGCTCATCCCCGCTGGTGCTTTTCCCCTGGGCCTAGGCCTCGGTGAGCCCTCCTTGGAGAGGTGGTTGCTGGCAGGGGCTGTCTCCACACTGCAAGGTGCTGGAGCTCAGAGGGCCTCGTCAGAGGGAAGGGACCAGCAAGGGGCTGGATGCCCAAGACCTCTTTGGCCCAGCAGCCTCAGGGCAGAGGGGAGAGCAAGAGGCCCAACTAGCCCCTAAGTCGGCTCTGCCCCTTCCCACACAGGCAGCCAACCCAGCAGCTGCCTGACAGACTCTGGCTCCCACGAGCTCTCTGCCGGTGCAGGGGGCAGGAACAGACGTGGGCATGTGGTTCTGCCTTTGCCTGGGAGTGTGTTCCCCCTGCCTTGCCCCCAGGCTCAGGGGCAAGGGCCCGGTGAGAGCACCACCCCGAAGCGCTTTTCTCCCGGGGTTGGGAGCATTGTGCGCGCCTGGTGGGAACAGTGGGCAGGAGTGTAGGCAAACCGGCCTTTGGAGGCAGCCGGGGAGGTCTTCCAGCGGGAGAGGGCCGGATGTGCTCAGAGGCCCCACAGGCCAGGGGCAGGACCCAGCAGGGCCCCTGCCCCTGGCCAGCCTTGCCCAGAACTTCCTGGCCTCCGGGGGTACTGCCCCACCAAGGGGCAGGCTGCAGGAACTGGTTCCAGACATGCCCGTGCGCCTCCCCAGGCTCATCCCCGCTGGTGCCTTTCCTCTGGGCCTAGGCCTCGGTTGAGGCCTCCTTGGAGAGGAGGTTGCTGGCAGGGGCTGTCTCCACACTGCCAGGTGCTGGAGCTCAGAGGGCCTCGTCAGAGGGAAGGGACCAGCAAGGGGCTGGATGCCCAAGACCTCTTTGGCCCAGCAGCCTCAGGGCAGCAGGGAGAGCAAGAGGCCCAACTTGCCCCTAGGTCGGCTCTGCCCCTTCCCACACAGGCGGCCAGCCCAGCAGCTGCCTGGCAGACTCTGGCTCCCCCGAGCTCTCTGCCGGTGCAGGGGGCAGCAACAGACGTGTGCAAGTGGTTCTGACTTGGCCTGGGAGTGTTGAACCCCTGCCTGGCCCCCAGGCTCAGGGGCAAGGGCCCGGAGAGAGCACCACCCCGAAGCCGTTTTCTCCCGGGCTTGGGAGCATTTTGCGTACTTGGTGGGAACAGTGGGCGGGAGTGCTTGCAAACCGGCCTTTGGAGGCAGCCGGGGAGGTCTTCCAGTGGGAGAGGGCCGGTTGTGCTCAGAGGCCCCACAGGCCAGGGGCAGGACCCAGCAGGGCCCCTGCCCCTGGCCAGCCTTGCCCAGACCTTCCTGGCCTCCGGGGTTACAGCCCCATCAAGGGGCAGGCTGCGGGGACTGGGTCCAGACATGCCCGGGCGCCTCCCCAGTCTCATCCCCGCTGGTGCCTTTCCCCTGGGCCTAGGCCTCGGTTGAGGCCTCCTTGGAGAGGAGGTTGCTGGCAGGGGCTGTCTCCACACTGCAAGGTGCTGGAGCTCAGAGGGCCTCGTCAGAGGGAAGGGACCAGCAAGGGGCTGGATGCCCAAGACCTCTTTGGCCCAGCAGCCTCAGGGCAGCAGGGAGAGCAAGAGACCCAACTTGCCCCTAGGTCGGCTCTGCCCCTTCCCACACAGGCGGCCAGCCCAGCAGCTGCCTGACAGACTCTGGCTCCCCTGAGCTCTCTGCCGGTGCAGGGGGAAGGAACAGACATGTGCATGTGGTTCTGCCTTTGCCTGGGAGTGTGTTCCCCGTGCATTGCCCCCAGGCTCAGGGGCAAGGGCCCGGTGAGAGCACCACCCCGAAGTGCTTTTCTCCCGGGCTTGGGAGCATTGTGCGCGCCTGCTGGGAACAATGGGCAGGAGTGTAGGCAAACCGGCCTTTGGAGGCAGCCGGGGAGGTCTTCCAGTGGGAGAGGGCCGGTTGTGCTCAGAGGCCCCACAGGCCAGGGGCAGGACGCAGCAGGGCCCCTGCCCCTGGCCAGCCTTGCCCAGACCTTCCTGGCCTGCAGGGGTACTGCCCCACCAAGGGGCAGGCTGCGGGGACTGTGTCCAGACATGCTCGGGCGCCTCCCCTGGCTCATCCCCGCTGGTGCTTTCCCCTGGGCCTAGGCCTCGGTTGAGGCCTCCTAGGAGAGGAGGTTCCTGGCAGGGGCTGTCTCCACACTGCAAGGTGCTGGAGCTCAGAGGGCCTCGACAGAGGGAAGGGACCAGTAAGGGGCTAGATGCCCAAGACGTATTTGGCCCAGCAGCCTCAGGGAAGCAGCGAGATCAAGAGGCCCAACTTGCCCCTAGGTCGGCTCTGCCCCTTCCCACACAGGCGGCCAGCCCAGCAGCTGCCTGACAGCCTCTGGCTCCCCCGAGCTCTCTGCCGGTGCAGGGGATAGGAACAGACGTGTGCATATCGTTCTGCCTTGGCCTGGGAGTGTGTTCCCCCTGCCTGGCCCCCAGGCTCAGGGGCAAGGGCCCGGAGAGAGCACCACCCCGAAGCGCTTTTCTCCCGGGCTTGGGAGCATTTTGCGTGCTTGGTGGGAACAGTGGGCGGGAGTGCTTGCAAACCGGCCTTTGGAGGCAGCCGGGGAGGTCTTCCAGTGGGAGAGGGCCGGTTGTGCTCAGAGGCCCCACAGGCCAGGGGCAGGACCCAGCAGGGCCCCTGCCCCTGGCCAGCCTGGCCCAGACCTTCCTGCCTCCGGGGATACAGCCCCACCAAGGGGCAGGCTGCGGGGACTGGGTCCAGACATGCCCGGGCGCCTCCCCAGTCTCATCACCGCTGGTGCCTTTCCCCTGGGCCTAGGCCTCGGTTGAGGCCTCCTTGGAGAGGAGGTTGCTGGCAGGGGCTGTCTCCACACTGCAAGGTGCTGGAGCTCAGAGGGCCTCGACAGAGGGAAGGGACCAGTAAGGGGCTAGATGCCCAAGACGTATTTGGCCCAGCAGCCTCAGGGCAGCAGGGAGAGCAAGAGGCCCAACTTGCCCCTAGGTCGGCTCTGCCCCTTCCCACACAGGCGGCCAGCCCAGCAGCTGCCTGACAGACTCTGGCTCCCCCGAGCTCTCTGCCGGTGCAGGGGGCAGGAACAGACGTGTGCATGTGGTTCTGCCCTGGCCTGGGAGTGTGTTCCCCCTGCATTGCCCCCAGGCTCAGGGGCAAGGGCCCGGTGAGAGCACCACCCCGAAGTGCTTTTCTGCCGGGCTTGGGAGCATTGTGCGCGCCTGCTGGGAACAGTGGGCGGGAGCGCTTGCAAACCGGCCTTTGGAGGCAGCCGGGGAGGTCTTCCAGTGGGAGAGGGCCGGTTGTGCTCAGAGGCCCCACAGGCCAGGGGCAGGACCCAGCAGGGCCCCTGCCCCTGGCCAGCCTTGCCCAGACCTTCCTGGCCCCCGGGTGTACTGCCCCACCAAGGGGCAGGCTGTGGGGACTGGGTCCAGACATGCTCGGGTGCCTCCCCTGGCTCATCCCCGCTGGTGCCTTTCCCCTGGGCTTAGGCCTTGGTTGAGGCTTCCTTGGAGAGGAGGTTGCTGGCAGGGGCTGTCTCCACACTGCAAGGTGCTGGAGCTCAGAGGGCTTCGTCAGAGGGAAGGGACCAGTAAGGGGCTGGATGGCCAAGACCTCTTTGGCCCAGCAGCCTCAGGGCAGCAGGGAGAGCAAGAGGTCCAACTTGCCCCTAGGGCGGCTCTGCCCCTTCCCACACAGGCGGCAAACCCAGCAGCTGCCTGACAGACTCTGGCTCCCCCAAGCTCTCTGCCGGTGCAGGGGGCAGGAACAGACATGTGCATGTGGTTCTGCCTTGGCCTGGGAGTGTGTTCCCCGTGCATTGCCCCCAGGCTCAGGGGCAAGGGCCCGGAGAGAGCACCACCCCGAAGCGCTTTTCTCCCGGGCTTGGGATCATTGTGCGCGCCTGGCGGGAACAGCGGGTGGGAGTTCTTGCAAAGCGGCCTTTGGAGGCAGCCGGGGAGGTCTTCCAGCGGGAGAGTGCCGGTTGTGCTCAGAGGCCCCACAGGCCAGGGGCAGGACCCAGCAGTGTCCCTGGCCCTGGCAGCCTTGCCCAGACCTTCCTGGCCTCTGGGGGTACTGCGCCACCAAGGGGCAGATTGCCGGGACTGGGTCCAGACATGCCCGGGCGCCTCCCCAGGCTCATCCCCGCTGGTGCCTTTCCCCTGGGCCTAGGCCTCGGTTTAGGCCTCCTTGGAGAGGAGGTTGCTGGCAGGGGCTGTCTCCACACTGCAAGGTGCTGGAGCTCAGAGGGCCTCGTCAGAGGGAAGGGACCAGTAAGGGGCTGGATGCCCAAGACCTCTTTGGCCCAGCAGCCTCAGGGCAGCAGGGAGAGCCAGAGGCCCAACTTGCCCCTAGGTCGGCTCTGCCCCGTCCCAAACAGGCAGCCAGCCCAGCAGCAGCCTGGCAGTCTCTGGCTCCCCCGAGCTCTCTGCCGGTGTAGGGGGCAGGAACAGACGTGTGCATGTCGTTCTGCCTTGGCCTGGGAGTGTGTTCCCCATGCCTGGCCCCCAGGCTCAGGGGCAAGGGCCCGGAGAGAGCACCACCCCGAAGCGCTTTTCTCCCGGGCTTGGGAGCATTTTGCGTGCTTGGTGGGAACAGTGGGCGGGAGTGCTTGCAAACCGGCCTTTGGAGGCAGCCGGGGAGGTCTTCCAGTGGGAGAGGGCCGGTTGTGCTCAGAGGCCCCACAGGCCAGGGGCAGGACCCAGCAGGGCCCCTGCCCCTGGCCAGCCTTGCCCAGACCTTCCTGCCTCCGGGGTTACAGCCCCACCAAGGGGAAGGCTGCGGGGACTGGGTCCAGACATGCCCGGGCGCCTCCCCAGTCTCATCCCCGCTGGTGCCTTTCCCCTGGGCCTAGGCCTCGGTTGAGGACTCCTTGGAGAGGAGGTTGCTGGCAGGGGCTGTCTCCACACTGCAAGGTGCTGGAGCTCAGAGGGCCTCGTCAGAGGGAAGGGACCAGCAAGGGGCTGGATGCCCAAGACCTCTTTGGCCCAGCAGCCTCAGGGCAGCAGGGAGAGCAAGAGGCCCAACTTGCCCCTAGGTCGGCTCTGCCCCTTCCCACACAGGCGGCCAGCCCAGCAGCTGCCTGACAGACTCTGGCTCCCCTGAGCTCTCTGCCAGTGCAAGGGGCAGAAACAGACGTGTGCATGTGGTTCTGCCTTGGCCTGGGAGTGTGTTCCCCCTGCATTGCCCCCAGGCTCAGGGGCCAGGGCCCGGTGGGAGCACCACCCCGAAGTGCTTTTCTCCCGGGCTTGGGAGCATTGTGCGCGCCTGCTGGGAACAGTGGGCGGGAGCGCTTGCAAACCGGCCTTTGGAGGCAGCCGGGGAGGTCTTCCAGTGGGAGAGGGCCGGTTGTGCTCAGAGGACCCACAGGCCAGGGGCAGGACCCAGCAGGGCCCCTGCCCCTGGCCAGCCTTGTCCAGACCTTCCTGGCCTCCGGGTGTACTGCCCCACCAAGGGGCAGGCTGCGGGGACTGGGTCCAGACATGCTCGGGCGCCTCCCCTGGCTCATCCCCGCTGGTGCCTTTCCCCTGGGCCTAGGCCTCGGTTGAGGCCTCCTTGGAGAGGAGGTTGCTGGCAGGGGCTGTCTCCACACTGCAAGGTGCTGGAGCTCAGAGGGCCTCGTCAGAGGGAAGGGACCAGTAAGGGGCTGGATGCCCAAGACCTCTTTGGCCCAGCAGCCTCAGGGCAGCAGGGAGAGCAAGAGGCCCAACTTGCCCCTAGGGCGGCTCTGCCCCTTCCCACACAGGCGGCCAACCCAGCAGCTGCCTGACAGACTCTGGCTCCCTCAAGCTCTCTGCCGGTGCAGGGGACAGGAACAGACTTGGGCATGTGGTTCTGCCTTGGACTGGGAGTGTGTTCCCCCTGCCTTGCCCCCAGGCTCAGGGGCAAGGGCCCGCAGAGAGCATCACTCCAAAGCGCTTTTCTCCCGGGCTTGGGAGCATTGTGCGAGCCTGGCGTGAACAGCGGGCGGGAGTGTTTGCAAACAGGACTTTGGAGGCAGCCGGGGAGGTCTTCCAGTGGGAGAGGGCCGGTTGTGCTCAGAGGCCCCACAGGCCAGGGTCAGGACTCAGCAGGGCCCATGCCCCTGGACAGCCTTGCCCAGACCTTCCTGGCCTCCGGGGGTACTGCCCCACCAAGGGGCAGGCTGCGGGGACTGGGTCCAGACATGTCCGTGCGCCTCCCCAGGATCATCCCCGCTGGTGCCTTTCCCCTGGGCGTAGGCCTCGGTTTAGGCCTCTTTGGAGAGGAGGTTGCTGGCAGGGGCTGTCTCCACACTGCAAGGTGCTGGAGCTCAGAGGGCCTCGTCAGAGGGAAGGAACCAGCAAAGGGCTGGATGCCCAAGACTTCTTTGACCCAGGAGCCTCAGGGCAGCAGGGAGAGCAAGAGGCCCAACTTGCCCCTAGGTCGGCTCTGCCCCGTCCCACACAGGCAGCCAGCCCAGCAGCAGCCTGGCAGTCTCTGGCTCCCCCGAGCTCTCTGCCGGTGTAGGGGGCAGGAACAGACGTGTGCATGTCGTTCTGCCTTGGCCTGGGAGTGTGTTCCCCCTGCCTGGCCCCCAGGCTCAGGGGCAAGGGCCCGGAGAGAGCACCAGCCTGAAGCGCTTTTCTCCCGGGCTTGGGAGCATTGTGCGTGCCTGGTGGGAACAGCGGGTGGGAGTGCTTGCAAACGTCCTTTGGAGGCAGACGGGGAGGTCTTCCAGCGGGAGAGTGCCGGTTGTGCTCAGACGCACCACAGGCCAGGGGCAGGACCCAGCAGTGTCCCTGCCCCTGGCAGCCTTGCCCAGACCTTCCTGGCCTCCGGGGGTACTGCCCCACCAAGGGGCAGGTTGGGGGGACTGGGTCCAGACATGGCCGGGCGCCTCCCCAGGCTCATCCCCGCTGGTGCCTTTCCCCTAGGCCTAGGCCTCGGTTGAGGCCTCCTTGGAGAGGAGGTTGCTGGCAGGGGCTGTCTCCACACTGCAAGGTGCTGGAGCTCAGAGGGCCTCGTCAGAGGGAAGGGACCAGAAAGGGGCTGGATGCCCAAGACCTCTTTGGCCCAGCAGCCTCAGGGCAGCAGGGAGAGCAAGAGGCCCAACTTGCCCCTAGGTCGGCTCTGCCCCTTCCCACACAGGCGGCCAGCCCAGCAGCTGCCTGACAGACTCTGGCTCCCCTGAGCTCTCTGCCGGTGCAGGGGGCAGGAATAGACGTGTGCATGTGGTTCTGCCTTGGCCTGGGAGTGTGTTCCCCCTGCATTGCCCCCAGGCTCAGGGGCAAGGGCCCGGTGAGAGCACCACCCCGAAGCGCTTTTCTCCCGGGCTTGAGAGCATTCTGCGTGCCTGCTGGGAACAGTGGGCGGGAGCGCTTGCAAACCGGCCTTTGGAGGCAGCCGGGGAGGTCTTCCAGTGGGAGAGGGCCGGTTGTGCTCAGAGGCCCCACAGGCCAGGGGCAGGACCCAGCACGGCCCCTGCCCCTGGCCAGCCTTGCCCAGACCTTCCTGGCCTCCGGGGGTACTGCCCCACCAAGGGGCAGGCTGCGGGGACTGGGTCCAGACATGCTCGGGCGCCTCCCCTGGCTCATCCCCGCTGGTGCCTTTCCCCTGGGCCTAGGCCTCGGTTGAGGCCTCCTTGGAGAGGAGGTTGCTGGCAGGGGCTGTCTCCACACTGCAAGGTGCTGGAGCTCAGAGGGCCTCGTCAGAGGGAAGGGACCAGTAAGGGGCTGGATGCCCAAGACGACTTTGGCCCAGCAGCCTCAGGGCAGCAGGGAGAGCAAGAGGCCCAACTTGCCCCTAGGACGGCTCTGCCCCTTCCCACACAGGCGGCCAACCCAGCAGCTGCCTGACAGACTCTGGCTCCCTCAAGCTCTCTGCCGGTGCAGGGGACAGGAACAGACTTGGGCATGTGGTTCTGCCTTGGACTGGGAGTGTGTTCCCCCTGCCTTGCCCCCAGGCTCAGGGGCAAGGGCCCGGAGAGAGCACCACCCCGATGCGCTTTTTTCCCGGGCTTGGGAGCATTGTGCGTGCCTGGCAAGAACAGCGGGCGGGAGTGTTGCAAACCGGCCTTTGGAGGCAGCCGGGGAGGTCTTCCAGTGGGAGAGGGCCGGTTGTGCTCAGAGGCCCCAGAGGCCATGGGCAGGACCCAGCAGGGCGCCTGCCCCTGGCCAGCCTTGCCCAGACCTTCCTGGCCTCCGGGGGTACTGCCCCACCAAGGGGCAGGCTGCGGGGACTGGGTCCAGACATGCCCGGGCGCCTCCCCAGGCTCATCCCCGCTGGTGCCTTTCCCCTGGGCCTAGGCCTCGGTTGAGGCCTCCTTGGAGAGGAGGTTGCTGGCAGGGGCTGTCTCCACACTGCAAGGTGCTGGAGCTCAGAGGGTCTCGTCAGAGGGAAGGGACCAGCAAGGGGCTGGATGCCCAAGACATCTTTGGCCCAGCAGCCTCAGGGCAGCAGGGAGAGCAAGAGGCCCAACTTGCCCCTAGGTCGGCTCTGCCCCTTCCCACACAGGCGGCCAGCCCAGCAGCTGCCTGACAGACTCTGGCTCCCCTGAGCTCTCTGCCGGTGCAGGGGGCAGGAACAGACGTGTGCATGTGGTTCTGCCTTGGCCTGGGAGTGTGTTCCCCCTGCATTGCCCCCAGGCTCAGGGGCAAGGGCCCGGTGAGAGCACCACCCCGAAGCGCTTTTCTCCCGGGCTTGGGAGCATTGTGAGCGCCTGGTGGGAACAGTGGGCGTGAGTGTTGGCAAACCGGCCTTTGGAGGCAGCCGGGGATGTCTTCCAGTGGGAGAGGGCCGGATGTGCTCAGAGGCCCCACAGGCCAGGGGCAGGACCCAGCAGGTCCCCTGCCCCTGGCCAGCCTTTCCCAGACCTTCCTGGCCTCCGGAGGTACTGCCCCACCAAGGGGCAGGCTGCGGGGACTGGGTCCAGACATGCCCGGGCGCCTCCCCAGGCTCATCCCCGCTGGTGCCTTTCCCCTGGGCCTAGGCCTCGGTTTAGGCCTCCTTGGAGAGGAGGTTGCTGGCAGGGGCTGTCTCCACACTGCAAGGTGCTGGAGCTCAGAGGGCCTCGTCAGAGGGAAGGGAGCAGCAAGGGGCTGGATGCCCAAGACCTCTTTGGCCCAGCAGCCTCAGGGCAGCAGGGAGAGCAAGAGGCCCAACTTGCCCCTAGGGCGGCTCTGCCCCTTCCCACACAGGCGGCCAACCCAGCAGCTGCCTGACAGACTCTGGCTCCCCCAAGCTCTCTGCCGGTGCAGGGGACAGTAACAGACGTGGGCATGTGGTTCTGCCTTGGCCTGGGAGTGTGTTCCCCCTGCCTTGCCCCCAGGCTCAGGGGCAAGGGCCCGCAGAGAGCATCACTCCAAAGCGCTTTTCTCCCGGGCTTGGGAGCATTGTGCGAGCCTGGCGTGAACAGCGGGCGGGAGTGTTTGCAAACAGGACTTTGGAGGCAGCCGGGGAGGTCTTCCAGTGGGAGAGGGCCGGTTGTGCTCAGAGGCCCCACAGGCCAGGGTCAGGACCCAGCAGGGCCCCTGCCCCTGGCCAGGCTTGCCCAGACCTTCCTGGCCTCCGGGGGTACTGCCCCACCAAGGGGCAGGCTGCGGGGACTGGGTCCAGACATGTCCGTGCGCCTCCCCAGGATCATCCCCGCTGGTGACTTTCCCCTGGGCGTAGGCCTCGGTTTAGGCCTCTTTGGAGAGGAGGTTGCTGGCAGGGGCTGTCTCCACACTGCAAGGTGCTGGAGCTCAGAGGGCCTCGTCAGAGGGAAGGAACCAGCAAAGGGCTGGATGCCCAAGACTTCTTTGACCCAGGAGCCTCAGGGCAGCAGGGAGAGCAAGAGGCCCAACTTGCCCCTAGGTCGGCTCTGCCCCGTCCCACACAGGCAGCCAGCCCAGCAGCAGCCTGGCAGTCTCTGGCTCCCCCGAGCTCTCTGCAGGTGTAGGGGGCAGGAACAGACGTGTGCATGTCGTTCTGCCTTGGCCTGGGAGTGTGTTCCCACTGCCTGGCCCCCAGGCTCAGGGGCAAGGGCCCGGAGAGAGCACCAGCCTGAAGCGCTTTTCTCCCGGGCTTGGGAGCATTGTGCGTGCCTGGTGGGAACAGCGGGTGGGAGTGCTTGCAAACGTCCTTTGGAGGCAGACGGGGAGGTCTTCCAGCGGGAGAGTGCCGGTTGTGCTCAGACGCACCACAGGCCAGGGGCAGGACCCAGCAGTGTCCCTGCCCCTGGCAGCCTTGCCCAGACCTTCCTGGCCTCCGGGGGTACTGCCCCACCAAGGGGCAGGTTGGGGGGACTGGGTCCAGACATGGCCGGGCGCCTCCCCAGGCTCATCCCCGCTGGTGCCTTTCTCCTAGGCCTAGGCCTCGGTTGAGGCCTCCTTGGAGAGGAGGTTGCTGGCAGGGGCTGTCTCCACACTGCAAGGTGCTGGAGCTCAGAGGGCCTCGTCAGAGGGAAGGGACCAGAAAGGGGCTGGATGCCCAAGACCTCTTTGGCCCAGCAGCCTCAGGGCAGCAGGGAGAGCAAGAGGCCCAACTTGCCCCTAGGTCGGCTCTGCCCCTTCCCACACAGGCCTCCAGCCCAGCAGCTGCCTGGCAGATTCTGGCTCCCCCGAGCTCTCTGCCGGTGCAGGGGTCAGGAACAGACGTGTGCATGTGGTTCTGCCTTGGCCTGGGAGTGTGGACCCCATGCCTGGCCCCCAGGCTCAGGGGCAAGGGCCCGGAGAGAGCACCACCCCGAAGCGCTTTTCTCCCGGGCTTGGGAGCATTTTGCGTGCTTGGTGGGAACAATGGGCGGGAGTGTTGCAAACCGGCCTTTGGAGGCAGCCGGGGAGGTCTTCCAGTGGGAGAGGGCCGGTTGTGCTCAGAGGCCCCAGAGGCCATGGGCAGGACCCAGCAGGGCGCCTGCCCCTGGCCAGCCTTGCCCAGACCTTCCTGGCCTCCGGGGGTACTGCCCCACCAAGGGGCAGGCTGCGGGGACTGGGTCCAGACATGCCCGGGCGCCTCCCCAGTCTCATCCCCGCTGGTGCCTTTCCCCTGGGCCTAGGCCTCGGTTGAGGCCTCCTTGGAGAGGAGGTTGCTGGCAGGGGCTGTCTCCACACTGCAAGGTGCTGGAGCTCAGAGGGCCTCGTCAGAGGGAAGGGACCAGCAAGGGGCTGGATGCCCAAGACCTCTTTGGCCCAGCAGCCTCAGGGCAGCAGGGAGAGCAAGAGGCCCAACTTGCCCCTAGGTCGGCTCTGCCCCTTCCCACACAGGCGGCCAGCCCAGCAGCTGCCTGACAGACTCTGGCTCCCCTGAGCTCTCTGCCGGTGCAGGGGGCAGGAACAGACGTGTGCATGTGGTTCTGCCTTGGCCTGGGAGTGTGTTCCCCCTGCATTGCCCCCAGGCTCAGGGGCAAGGGCCCGGTGAGAGCACCACCCCGAAGCGCTTTTCTCCCGGGCTTGGGAGCATTGTGAGCGCCTGGTGGGAACAGTGGGCGTGAGTGTTGGCAAACCGGCCTTTGGAGGCAGCCGGGGAGGTCTTCCAGTGGGAGAGGGCCGGATGTGCTCAGAGGCCCCACAGGCCAGGGGCAGGACCCAGCAGGTCCCCTGCCCCTGGCCAGCCTTTCCCAGACCTTCCTGGCCTCCGGAGGTACTGCCCCACCAAGGGGCAGGCTGCGGGGACTGGGTTCAGACATGCCCGGGCGCCTCCCCAGGCTCATCCCCGCTGGTGCCTTTCCCCTGGGCCTAGGCCTCGGTTTAGGCCTCCTTGGAGAGGAGGTTGCTGGCAGGGGCTGTCTCCACACTGCAAGGTGCTGGAGCTCAGAGGGCCTCGTCAGAGGGAAGGGACCAGCAAGGGGCTGGATGCCCAAGACCTCTTTGGCCCAGCAGCCTCAGGGCAGCAGGGAGAGCAAGAGGCCCAACTTGCCCCTAGGTCGGCTCTGCCCCTTCCCACACAGGCGGCCAGCCCAGCAGCTGCCTGACAGACTCTGGCTCCCCTGAGCTCTCTGCCGGTGCAGGGGGCAGGAACAGACGTGTGCATGTGGTTCTGCCTTGGCCTGGGAGTGTGTTCCCCCTGCATTGCCCCCAGGCTCAGGGGCCAGGGCCCGGTGGGAGCACCACCCCGAAGTGCTTTTCTCCCGGGCTTGGGAGCATTGTGCGCGCCTGCTGGGAACAGTGGGCGGGAGCGCTTGCAAACCGGCCTTTGGAGGCAGCCGGGGAGGTCTTCCAGTGGGAGAGGGCCGGTTGTGCTCAGAGGCCCCACAGGCCAGGGGCAGGACCCAGCAGGGCCCCTGCCCCTGGCCAGCCTTGCCCAGACCTTCCTGGCCTCCGGGTGTACTGCCCCAACAAGGGGCAGGCTGCGGGGACTGGGTCCAGACATGCTCGGGCGCCTCCCCTGGCTCATCCCCGCTGGTGCCTTTCCCCTGGGCCTAGGCCTCGGTTGAGGCCTCCTTGGAGAGGAGGTTGCTGGCAGGGGCTGTCTCCACACTGCAAGGTGCTGGAGCTCAGAGGGCCTCGTCAGAGGGAAGGGACCAGTAAGGGGCTGGATGCCCAAGACCTCTTTGGCCCAGCAGCCTCAGGGCAGCAGGGAGAGCAAGAGGCCCAACTTGCCCCTAGGGCGGCTCTGCCCCTTCCCACACAGGCGGCCAACCCAGCAGCTGCCTGACAGACTCTGGCTCCCCCAAGCTCTCTGCCGGTGCAGGGGACAGGAACGGACGTGGGCATGTGGTTCTGCCTTGGCCTGGGAGTGTGTTCCCCCTGCCTTGCCCCCAGGCTCAGGGGCAAGGGCCCGCAGAGAGCATCACTCCAAAGCGCTTTTCTCCCGGGCTTGGGAGCATTGTGCGAGCCTGGCGTGAACAGCGGGCGGAAGTGTTTGCAAACAGGACTTTGGAGGCAGCCGGGGAGGTCTTCCAGTGGGAGAGGGCCGGTTGTGCTCAGAGGCCCCACAGGCCAGGGTCAGGACCCAGCAGGGCCCCTGCCCCTGGCCAGGCTTGCCCAGACCTTCCTGGCCTCCGGGGGTACTGCCCCACCAAGGGGCAGGCTGCGGGGACTGGGTCCAGACATGTCCGTGCGCCTCCCCAGGATCATCCCCGCTGGTGACTTTCCCCTGGGCGTAGGCCTCGGTTTAGGCCTCTTTGGAGAGGAGGTTGCTGGCAGGGGCTGTCTCCACACTGCAAGGTGCTGGAGCTCAGAGGGCCTCGTCAGAGGGAAGGAACCAGCAAAGGGCTGGATGCCCAAGACTTCTTTGACCCAGGAGCCTCAGGGCAGCAGGGAGAGCAAGAGGCCCAACTTGCCCCTAGGTCGGCTCTGCCCCGTCCCACACAGGCAGCCAGCCCAGCAGCAGCCTGGCAGTCTCTGGCTCCCCCGAGCTCTCTGCCGGTGTAGGGGGCAGGAACAGACGTGTGCATGTCGTTCTGCCTTGGCCTGGGAGTGTGTTCCCCCTGCCTGGCCCCCAGGCTCAGGGGCAAGGGCCCGGAGAGAGCACCAGCCTGAAGCGCTTTTCTCCCGGGCTTGGGAGCATTGTGCGTGCCTGGTGGGAACAGCGGGTGGGAGTGCTTGCAAACGTCCTTTGGAGGCAGACGGGGAGGTCTTCCAGCGGGAGAGTGCCGGTTGTGCTCAGACGCACCACAGGCCAGGGGCAGGACCCAGCAGTGTCCCTGCCCCTGGCAGCCTTGCCCAGACATTCCTGGCCTCCGGGGGTACTGCCCCACCAAGGGGCAGGCTGCGGGGACTGGGTCCAGACATGGCCGGGCGCCTCCCCAGGCTCATCCCCGCTGGTGCCTTTCCCCTAGGCCTAGGCCTCGGTTGAGGCCTCCTTGGAGAGGAGGTTGCTGGCAGGGGCTGTCTCCACACTGCAAGGTGCTGGAGCTCAGAGGGCCTCGTCAGAGGGAAGGGACCAGAAAGGGGCTGGATGCCCAAGACCTCTTTGGCCCAGCAGCCTCAGGGCAGCAGGGAGAGCAAGAGGCCCAACTTGCCCCTAGGTCGGCTCTGCCCCTTCCCACACAGGCGGCCAGCCCAGCAGCTGCCTGACAGACTCTGGCTCCCCTGAGCTCTCTGTCGGTGCAGGGGGCAGGAATAGACGTGTGCATGTGGTTCTGCCTTGGCCTGGGAGTGTGTTCCCCCTGCATTGCCCCCAGGCTCAGGGGCAAGGGCCCGGTGAGAGCACCACCCCGAAGCGCTTTTCTCCCGGGCTTGAGAGCATTGTGCGTGCCTGCTGGGAACAGTGGGCGGGAGCGCTTGCAAACCGGCCTTTGGAGGCAGCCGGGGAGGTCTTCCAGTGGGAGAGGGCCGGTTGTGCTCAGAGGCCCCACAGCCCAGGGGCAGGACCCAGCACGGCCCCTGCCCCTGGCCAGCCTTGCCCAGACCTTCCTGGCCTCCGGGGGTACTGCCCCACCAAGGGGCAGGCTGCGGGGACTGGGTCCAGACATGCTCGGGCGCCTCCCCTGGCTCATCCCCGCTGGTGCCTTTCCCCTGGGCCTAGGCCTCGGTTGAGGCCTCCTTGGAGAGGAGGTTGCTGGCAGGGGCTGTCTCCACACTGCAAGGTGCTGGAGCTCAGAGGGCCTCGTCAGAGGGAAGGGACCAGTAAGGGGCTGGATGCCCAAGACGACTTTGGCCCAGCAGCCTCAGGGCAGCAGGGAGAGCAAGAGGCCCAACTTGCCCCTAGGACGGCTCTGCCCCTTCCCACACAGGCGGCCAACCCAGCAGCTGCCTGACAGACTCTGGCTCCCTCAAGCTCTCTGCCGGTGCAGGGGACAGGAACAGACTTGGGCATGTGGTTCTGCCTTGGACTGGGAGTGTGTTCCCCCTGCCTTGCCCCCAGGCTCAGGGGCAAGGGCCCGGAGAGAGCACCACCCCGATGCGCTTTTTTCCCGGGCTTGGGAGCATTGTGCGTGCCTGGCAAGAACAGCGGGCGGGAGTGTTGCAAACCGGCCTTTGGAGGCAGCCGGGGAGGTCTTCCAGTGGGAGAGGGCCGGTTGTGCTCAGAGGCCCCAGAGGCCATGGGCAGGACCCAGCAGGGCGCCTGCCCCTGGCCAGCCTTGCCCAGACCTTCCTGGCCTCCGGGGGTACTGCCCCACCAAGGGGCAGGCTGCGGGGACTGGGTCCAGACATGCCCGGGCGCCTCCCCAGGCTCATCCCCGCTGGTGCCTTTCCCCTGGGCCTAGGCCTCGGTTGAGGCCTCCTTGGAGAGGAGGTTGCTGGCAGGGGCTGTCTCCACACTGCAAGGTGCTGGAGCTCAGAGGGTCTCGTCAGAGGGAAGGGACCAGCAAGGGGCTGGATGCCCAAGACCTCTTTGGCCCAGCAGCCTCAGGGCAGCAGGGAGAGCAAGAGGCCCAACTTGCCCCTAGGTCGGCTCTGCCCCTTCCCACACAGGCGGCCAGCCCAGCAGCTGCCTGACAGACTCTGGCTCCCCTGAGCTCTCTGCCGGTGCAGGGGGCAGGAACAGACGTGTGCATGTGGTTCTGCCTTGGCCTGGGAGTGTGTTCCCCCTGCATTGCCCCCAGGCTCAGGGGCAAGGGCCCGGTGAGAGCACCACCCCGAAGCGCTTTTCTCCCGGGCTTGGGAGCATTGTGAGCGCCTGGTGGGAACAGTGGGCGTGAGTGTTGGCAAACCGGCCTTTGGAGGCAGCCGGGGATGTCTTCCAGTGGGAGAGGGCCGGATGTGCTCAGAGGCCCCACAGGCCAGGGGCAGGACCCAGCAGGTCCCCTGCCCCTGGCCAGCCTTTCCCAGACCTTCCTGGCCTCCGGAGGTACTGCCCCACCAAGGGGCAGGCTGCGGGGACTGGGTCCAGACATGCCCGGGCGCCTCCCCAGGCTCATCCCCGCTGGTGCCTTTCCCCTGGGCCTAGGCCTCGGTTTAGGCCTCCTTGGAGAGGAGGTTGCTGGCAGGGGCTGTCTCCACACTGCAAGGTGCTGGAGCTCAGAGGGCCTCGTCAGAGGGAAGGGAGCAGCAAGGGGCTGGATGCCCAAGACCTCTTTGGCCCAGCAGCCTCAGGGCAGCAGGGAGAGCAAGAGGCCCAACTTGCCCCTAGGGCGGCTCTGCCCCTTCCCACACAGGCGGCCAACCCAGCAGCTGCCTGACAGACTCTGGCTCCCCCAAGCTCTCTGCCGGTGCAGGGGACAGTAACAGACGTGGGCATGTGGTTCTGCCTTGGCCTGGGAGTGTGTTCCCCCTGCCTTGCCCCCAGGCTCAGGGGCAAGGGCCCGCAGAGAGCATCACTCCAAAGCGCTTTTCTCCCGGGCTTGGGAGCATTGTGCGAGCCTGGCGTGAACAGCAGGCGGGAGTGTTTGCAAACAGGACTTTGGAGGCAGCCGGGGAGGTCTTCCAGTGGGAGAGGGCCGGTTGTGCTCAGAGGCCCCACAGGCCAGGGTCAGGACCCAGCAGGGCCCCTGCCCCTGGCCAGGCTTGCCCAGACCTTCCTGGCCTCCGGGGGTACTGCCCCACCAAGGGGCAGGCTGCGGGGACTGGGTCCAGACATGTCCGTGCGCCTCCCCAGGATCATCCCCGCTGGTGACTTTCCCCTGGGCGTAGGCCTCGGTTTAGGCCTCTTTGGAGAGGAGGTTGCTGGCAGGGGCTGTCTCCACACTGCAAGGTGCTGGAGCTCAGAGGGCCTCGTCAGAGGGAAGGAACCAGCAAAGGGCTGGATGCCCAAGACTTCTTTGACCCAGGAGCCTCAGGGCAGCAGGGAGAGCAAGAGGCCCAACTTGCCCCTAGGTCGGCTCTGCCCCGTCCCACACAGGCAGCCAGCCCAGCAGCAGCCTGGCAGTCTCTGGCTCCCCCGAGCTCTCTGCAGGTGTAGGGGGCAGGAACAGACGTGTGCATGTCGTTCTGCCTTGGCCTGGGAGTGTGTTCCCACTGCCTGGCCCCCAGGCTCAGGGGCAAGGGCCCGGAGAGAGCACCAGCCTGAAGCGCTTTTCTCCCGGGCTTGGGAGCATTGTGCGTGCCTGGTGGGAACAGCGGGTGGGAGTGCTTGCAAACGTCCTTTGGAGGCAGACGGGGAGGTCTTCCAGCGGGAGAGTGCCGGTTGTGCTCAGACGCACCACAGGCCAGGGGCAGGACCCAGCAGTGTCCCTGCCCCTGGCAGCCTTGCCCAGACCTTCCTGGCCTCCGGGGGTACTGCCCCACCAAGGGGCAGGTTGGGGGGACTGGGTCCAGACATGGCCGGGCGCCTCCCCAGGCTCATCCCCGCTGGTGCCTTTCTCCTAGGCCTAGGCCTCGGTTGAGGCCTCCTTGGAGAGGAGGTTGCTGGCAGGGGCTGTCTCCACACTGCAAGGTGCTGGAGCTCAGAGGGCCTCGTCAGAGGGAAGGGACCAGAAAGGGGCTGGATGCCCAAGACCTCTTTGGCCCAGCAGCCTCAGGGCAGCAGGGAGAGCAAGAGGCCCAACTTGCCCCTAGGTCGGCTCTGCCCCTTCCCACACAGGCCTCCAGCCCAGCAGCTGCCTGGCAGATTCTGGCTCCCCCGAGCTCTCTGCCGGTGCAGGGGTCAGGAACAGACGTGTGCATGTGGTTCTGCCTTGGCCTGGGAGTGTGGACCCCATGCCTGGCCCCCAGGCTCAGGGGCAAGGGCCCGGAGAGAGCACCACCCCGAAGCGCTTTTCTCCCGGGCTTGGGAGCATTTTGCGTGCTTGGTGGGAACAATGGGCGGGAGTGTTGCAAACCGGCCTTTGGAGGCAGCCGGGGAGGTCTTCCAGTGGGAGAGGGCCGGTTGTGCTCAGAGGCCCCAGAGGCCATGGGCAGGACCCAGCAGGGCGCCTGCCCCTGGCCAGCCTTGCCCAGACCTTCCTGGCCTCCGGGGGTACTGCCCCACCAAGGGGCAGGCTGCGGGGACTGGGTCCAGACATGCCCGGGCGCCTCCCCAGTCTCATCCCCGCTGGTGCCTTTCCCCTGGGCCTAGGCCTCGGTTGAGGCCTCCTTGGAGAGGAGGTTGCTGGCAGGGGCTGTCTCCACACTGCAAGGTGCTGGAGCTCAGAGGGCCTCGTCAGAGGGAAGGGACCAGCAAGGGGCTGGATGCCCAAGACCTCTTTGGCCCAGCAGCCTCAGGGCAGCAGGGAGAGCAAGAGGCCCAACTTGCCCCTAGGTCGGCTCTGCCCCTTCCCAAACAGGCGGCCAGCCCAGCAGCTGCCTGACAGACTCTGGCTCCCCTGAGCTCTCTGCCGGTGCAGGGGGCAGGAACAGACGTGTGCATGTGGTTCTGCCTTGGCCTGGGAGTGTGTTCCCCCTGCATTGCCCCCAGGCTCAGGGGCAAGGGCCCGGTGAGAGCACCACCCCGAAGCGCTTTTCTCCCGGGCTTGGGAGCATTGTGAGCGCCTGGTGGGAACAGTGGGCGTGAGTGTTGGCAAACCGGCCTTTGGAGGCAGCCGGGGAGGTCTTCCAGTGGGAGAGGGCCGGATGTGCTCAGAGGCCCCACAGGCCAGGGGCAGGACCCAGCAGGTCCCCTGCCCCTGGCCAGCCTTTCCCAGACCTTCCTGGCCTCCGGAGGTACTGCCCCACCAAGGGGCAGGCTGCGGGGACTGGGTTCAGACATGCCCGGGCGCCTCCCCAGGCTCATCCCCGCTGGTGCCTTTCCCCTGGGCCTAGGCCTCGGTTTAGGCCTCCTTGGAGAGGAGGTTGCTGGCAGGGGCTGTCTCCACACTGCAAGGTGCTGGAGCTCAGAGGGCCTCGTCAGAGGGAAGGGACCAGCAAGGGGCTGGATGCCCAAGACCTCTTTGGCCCAGCAGCCTCAGGGCAGCAGGGAGAGCAAGAGGCCCAACTTGCCCCTAGGTCGGCTCTGCCCCTTCCCACACAGGCGGCCAGCCCAGCAGCTGCCTGACAGACTCTGGCTCCCCTGAGCTCTCTGCCAGTGCAAGGGGCAGGAACAGACGTGTGCATGTGGTTCTGCCTTGGCCTGGGAGTGTGTTCCCCCTGCATTGCCCCCAGGCTCAGGGGCCAGGGCCCGGTGGGAGCACCACCCCGAAGTGCTTTTCTCCCGGGCTTGGGAGCATTGTGCGCGCCTGCTGGGAACAGTGGGCGGGAGCGCTTGCAAACCGGCCTTTGGAGGCAGCCGGGGAGGTCTTCCAGTGGGAGAGGGCCGGTTGTGCTCAGAGGCCCCACAGGCCAGGGGCAGGACCCAGCAGGGCCCCTGCCCCTGGCCAGCCTTGCCCAGACCTTCCTGGCCTCCGGGTGTACTGCCCCAACAAGGGGCAGGCTGCGGGGACTGGGTCCAGACATGCTCGGGCGCCTCCCCTGGCTCATCCCCGCTGGTGCCTTTCCCCTGGGCCTAGGCCTCGGTTGAGGCCTCCTTGGAGAGGAGGTTGCTGGCAGGGGCTGTCTCCACACTGCAAGGTGCTGGAGCTCAGAGGGCCTCGTCAGAGGGAAGGGACCAGTAAGGGGCTGGATGCCCAAGACCTCTTTGGCCCAGCAGCCTCAGGGCAGCAGGGAGAGCAAGAGGCCCAACTTGCCCCTAGGGCGGCTCTGCCCCTTCCCACACAGGCGGCCAACCCAGCAGCTGCCTGACAGACTCTGGCTCCCCCAAGCTCTCTGCCGGTGCAGGGGACAGGAACGGACGTGGGCATGTGGTTCTGCCTTGGCCTGGGAGTGTGTTCCCCCTGCCTTGCCCCCAGGCTCAGGGGCAAGGGCCCGCAGAGAGCATCACTCCAAAGCGCTTTTCTCCCGGGCTTGGGAGCATTGTGCGAGCCTGGCGTGAACAGCGGGCGGGAGTGTTTGCAAACAGGACTTTGGAGGCAGCCGGGGAGGTCTTCCAGTGGGAGAGGGCCGGTTGTGCTCAGAGGCCCCACAGGCCAGGGTCAGGACCCAGCAGGGCCCCTGCCCCTGGCCAGGCTTGCCCAGACCTTCCTGGCCTCCGGGGGTACTGCCCCACCAAGGGGCAGGCTGCGGGGACTGGGTCCAGACATGTCCGTGCGCCTCCCCAGGATCATCCCCGCTGGTGACTTTCCCCTGGGCGTAGGCCTCGGTTTAGGCCTCTTTGGAGAGGAGGTTGCTGGCAGGGGCTGTCTCCACACTGCAAGGTGCTGGAGCTCAGAGGGCCTCGTCAGAGGGAAGGAACCAGCAAAGGGCTGGATGCCCAAGACCTCTTTGACCCAGGAGCCTCAGGGCAGCAGGGAGAGCAAGAGGCCCAACTTGCCCCTAGGTCGGCTCTGCCCCGTCCCACACAGGCAGCCAGCCCAGCAGCAGCCTGGCAGTCTCTGGCTCCCCCGAGCTCTCTGCCGGTGTAGGGGGCAGGAACAGACGTGTGCATGTCGTTCTGCCTTGGCCTGGGAGTGTGTTCCCCCTGCCTGGCCCCCAGGCTCAGGGGCAAGGGCCCGGAGAGAGCACCAGCCTGAAGCGCTTTTCTCCCGGGCTTGGGAGCATTGTGCGTGCCTGGTGGGAACAGCGGGTGGGAGTGCTTGCAAACGTCCTTTGGAGGCAGACGGGGAGGTCTTCCAGCGGGAGAGTGCCGGTTGTGCTCAGACGCACCACAGGCCAGGGGCAGGACCCAGCAGTGTCCCTGCCCCTGGCAGCCTTGCCCAGACCTTCCTGGCCTCCGGGGGTACTGCCCCACCAAGGGGCAGGTTGGGGGGACTGGGTCCAGACATGGCCGGGCGCCTCCCCAGGCTCATCCCCGCTGGTGCCTTTCCCCTAGGCCTAGGCCTCGGTTGAGGCCTCCTTGGAGAGGAGGTTGCTGGCAGGGGCTGTCTCCACACTGCAAGGTGCTGGAGCTCAGAGGGCCTCGTCAGAGGGAAGGGACCATAAAGGGGCTGGATGCCCAAGACCTCTTTGGCCCAGCAGCCTCAGGGCAGCAGGGAGAGCAAGAGGCCCAACTTGCCCCTAGGTCGGCTCTGCCCCTTCCCACACAGGCCGCCAGCCCAGCAGCTGCCTGGCAGATTCTGGCTCCCCCGAGCTCTCTGCCGGTGCAGGGGTCAGGAACAGACGTGTGCATGTGGTTCTGCCTTGGCCTGGGTGTGTGGACCCCATGCCTGGCCCCCAGGCTCAGGGGCAAGGGCCCGGAGAGAGCACCACCCCGAAGCGCTTTTCTCCCGGGCTTGGGAGCATTTTGCGTGCTTGGTGGGAACAGTGGGCGGGAGTGCTTGCAAACCGGCCTTTGGAGGCAGCCGGGGAGGTCTTCCAGTGGGAGAGGGCCGGTTGTGCTCAGAGGCCCCACAGGCCAGGGGCAGGACCCAGCAGGGCCCCAGCCCCTGGCCTGCCTTGCCCAGACCTTCCTGCCTCCGGGGTTACAGCCCCACCAAGGGGCAGGCTGCGGGGACTGGGTCCAGACATGCCCGGGCGCCTCCCCAGTCTCATCCCCGCTGGTGCCTTTCCCTGGGACTAGGCCTCGGTTGAGGCCTCCTTGGAGAGGAGGTTGCTGGCAGGGGCTGTCTCCACACTGCAAGGTGCTAGAGCTCAGAGGGCCTCGTCAGATGGAAGGGACCAGCAAGGGGCTGGATGCCCAAGACCTCTTTGGCCCAGCAGCCTCAGGGCAGCAGGGAGAGCAAGATGCCCAACTTGCCCCTAGGTCAGCTCTGCCCCTTCCCACACAGGCGGCCAGCCCAGCAGCTGCCTGACAGACTCTGGCTCCCGCGAGCTCTCTGCCGGTGCAGGGGGCAGGAACAGATGTGTGCATGTGGTTCTGCCTTGGCCTGGGAGTGTGGATCACCTGCCTGGCCCCCAGGCTCAGGGGCAAGGGCCCGGAGAGAGCACCACCCCGAAGCGCTTTTCTCCCGGGCTTGGGAGCATTGTGCGCGCCTGGTGGGAACAGTGGGCGGGAGTGCTTGCAAACCGGCCTTTGGAGGCAGCCGGGGAGGTCTTCCAGTGGGAGAGGGCCGGTTGTGCTCAGAGGCCCCACAGGCCAGGGGCAGGACCCAGCAGGGACCCTGCCCCTGGCCAGCCTTGCCCAGACCTTCCTGCCTCCGGGGGTACAGCCCCACCAAGGGGCAGGCTGCGGGGACTGGGTCCAGACATGCCCGGGCGCCTCCCCAGGCTCATCCCCGCTGGTGCCTTTCCCGTGGGCCGAGGCCTCGGTTGCGGCCTCGTTGCAGAGGAGGTTGCTGGCAGGGGCTGTCTCCACACTGCAAGGTGCTGGAGCTCAGAGGGCCTCGTCAGAGGGAAGGGACCAGCAAGGGGCTGGATGCCCAAGACCTCTTTGACCCAGCAGCCTCAGGGCAGCAGGGAGAGCAAGAGGCCCAACTTGCCCCTAGGTCGGCTCTGCCCCTTCCCACACAGGCGGCCAGCCCAGCAGCTGCCTGACAGACTCTGGCTCTGCCGAGCTCTCTGTCGGTGCAGGGGGCAGATCAGACGTGTGCATGTGGTTCTGCCTTGGCCTCGCAGGGTGGACACCCTGCCTTGCCCCCAGGCTCAGGGGCAAGGGCCCGGAGAGAGCACCACCCTGAAGCGCTTTTCTCCCGGGCTTGGGAGCATTGTGCACGCCTGCTGGGAACAGTGGGAGGGAGCGCTTGCAAACCGGCCTTTGGAGGCAGACGGAGAGGTCTTCCAGTGGGAGAGGGCCGGTTGTGCTCAGAGGCCCCACAGGCTAGGGTCAGGACGCAGCAGGGCCCGTGCCCCTGGCCAGCCTTGCCCAGACCTTCCTGGCCTCCGGGGGTACTGCCCCACCAAGGGGCAGGCTGCGGGGACTGGGTCCAGACATGCTCGGGCGCCTCCCCTGGCTCATCCCCGCTGGTGCTTTTCCCCTGGGCCTAGGCCTCGGTTGAGGCCTCCTTGGAGAGGAGGTTGCTGGCAGGGGCTGTCTCCACACTGCAAGGTGCTGGAGCTCAGAGGGCCTCGTCAGAGGGAAGGGACCAGCAAAGGGCTGGATGCCCAAGACCTCTTTGACCCAGCAGCCTCAGGGCAGCAGGGAGAGCAAGAGGCCCAACTTGCCCCTAGGTCGGCTCTGCCCCTTCCCACACAGGCAGCCAGCCCAGCAGCAGCCTGGCAGTCTCTGGCTCCCCCGAGCTCTCTGCCGGTGTAGGGGGCAGGAACAGACGTGTGCATGTCGTTCTGCCTTGGCCTGGGAGTGTGTTCCCCCTGCCTGGTCCCCAGGCTCAGGGGCAAGGGCCCGGAGAGAGCACCACCCCGAAGCGCTTTTCTCCCGGGCTTGGGAGCATTTTGCGTGCTTGGTGGGAACAGTGGGCCGGAGTGCTTGCAAACCGGCCTTTGGAGGCAGACGGGGAGGTCTTCCAGCGGGAGAGTGCCGGTTGTGCTCAGAGGCCCCACAGGCTTGGGGCAGGACCCAGCAGTGTCCCTGCCCCTGGCAGCCTTGCCCAGACCTTCCTGGCCTCCGGGGGTACAGCCCCACCAAGGGGCAGGATGCGGGGACTGGGTCCAGACATGCCCGGGCGCCTCCCCTGGCTCATCCCCGCTTGTGCCTTTCCCCTGGGCCTAGGCCTCGGTTGAGGCCTCCTTGGAGAGGAGGTTGCTGGCAGGGGCTGTCTCCACACTGCAAGGTGCTGGAGCTCAGAGGGCCTCGTCAGCGGGAAGGGACCAGCAAGGGGCTGGATGCCCAAGACCTCTTTGACCCAGCAGCCTCAGGGCAGCAGGGAGAGCAAGAGGCCCAACTTGCCCCTAGGTCGGCTCTGCCCCGTCCCACACAGGCAGCCAGGCCAGCAGCAGCCTGGCAGTCTCTGGCTCCCCCGAGCTCTCTGCCGGTGTAGGGGGCAGGAACAGACGTGTGCATGTCGTTCTGCCTTGGCCTGGGAGTGTGTTCCCCCTGCCTGGCCCCCAGGCTCAGGGGCAAGGGCCCGGAGAGAGCACCAGCCTGAAGCGCTTTTCTCCCGGGCTTGGGAGCATTGTGCGTGCCTGGTGGGAACAGCGGGTGGGAGTGCTTGCAAACGTCCTTTGGAGGCAGACGGGGAGGTCTTCCAGCGGGAGAGTGCCGGTTGTGCTCAGACGCACCACAGGCCAGGGGCAGGACCCAGCAGTGTCCCTGCCCCTGGCAGCCTTGCCCAGACCTTCCTGGCCTCCGGGGGTACTGCCCCACCAAGGGGCAGGTTGGGGGGACTGGGTCCAGACATGGCCGGGCGCCTCCCCAGGCTCATCCCCGCTGGTGCCTTTCCCCTAGGCCTAGGCCTCGGTTGAGGCCTCCTTGGAGAGGAGGTTGCTGGCAGGGGCTGTCTCCACACTGCAAGGTGCTGGAGCTCAGAGGGCCTCGTCAGAGGGAAGGGACCAGAAAGGGGCTGGATGCCCAAGACCTCTTTGGCCCAGCAGCCTCAGGGCAGCAGGGAGAGCAAGAGGCCCAACTTGCCCCTAGGTCGGCTCTGCCCCTTCCCACACAGGCCGCCAGCCCAGCAGCTGCCTGGCAGATTCTGGCTCCCCCGAGCTCTCTGCCGGTGCAGGGGTCAGGAACAGACGTGTGCATGTGGTTCTGCCTTGGCCTGGGTGTGTGGACCCCATGCCTGGCCCCCAGGCTCAGGGGCAAGGGCCCGGAGAGAGCACCACCCCGAAGCGCTTTTCTCCCGGGCTTGGGAGCATTTTGCGTGCTTGGTGGGAACAGTGGGCGGGAGTGCTTGCAAACCGGCCTTTGGAGGCAGCCGGGGAGGTCTTCCAATGGGAGAGGGCCGGTTGTGCTCAGAGGCCCCACAGGCCAGGGGCAGGACCCAGCAGGGCCCCAGCCCCTGGCCTGCCTTGCCCAGACCTTCCTGCCTCCGGGGTTACAGCCCCACCAAGGGGCAGGCTGCGGGGACTGGGTCCAGACATGCCCGGGCGCCTCCCCAGTCTCATCCCCGCTGGTGCCTTTCCCTGGGACTAGGCCTCGGTTGAGGCCTCCTTGGAGAGGAGGTTGCTGGCAGGGGCTGTCTCCACACTGCAAGGTGCTAGAGCTCAGAGGGCCTCGTCAGATGGAAGGGACCAGCAAGGGGCTGGATGCCCAAGACCTCTTTGGCCCAGCAGCCTCAGGGCAGCAGGGAGAGCAAGATGCCCAACTTGCCCCTAGGTCAGCTCTGCCCCTTCCCACACAGGCGGCCAGCCCAGCAGCTGCCTGACAGACTCTGGCTCCCGCGAGCTCTCTGCCGGTGCAGGGGGCAGGAACAGATGTGTGCATGTGGTTCTGCCTTGGCCTGGGAGTGTGGATCACCTGCCTGGCCCCCAGGCTCAGGGGCAAGGGCCCGGAGAGAGCACCACCCCGAAGCGCTTTTCTCCCGGGCTTGGGAGCATTGTGCGCGCCTGGTGGGAACAGTGGGCGGGAGTGCTTGCAAACCGGACTTTGGAGGCAGCCGGGGAGGTCTTCCAGTGGGAGAGGGCCGGTTGTGCTCAGAGGCCCCACAGGCCAGGGGCAGGACCCAGCAGGGACCCTGCCCCTGGCCAGCCTTGCCCAGACCTTCCTGGCCTCCGGGGGTACAGCCCCACCAAGGGGCAGGCTGCGGGGACTGGGTCCAGACATGCCCGGGCGCCTCCCCAGGCTCATCCCCGCTGGTGCCTTTCCCCTGGGCCTAGGCCTCGGTTTAGGCCTCCTTGGAGAGGAGGTTGCTGGCAGGGGCTGTCTCCACACTGCAAGGTGCTGGAGCTCAGAGGGCCTCGTCAGAGGGAAGGGAGCAGCAAGGGGCTGGATGCCCAAGACCTCTTTGGCCCAGCAGCCTCAGGGCAGCAGGGAGAGCAAGAGGCCCAACTTGCCCCTAGGGCGGCTCTGCCCCTTCCCACACAGGCGGCCAACCCAGCAGCTGCCTGACAGACTCTGGCTCCCCCAAGCTCTCTGCCGGTGCAGGGGACAGTAACAGACGTGGGCATGTGGTTCTGCCTTGGCCTGGGAGTGTGTTCCCCCTGCCTTGCCCCCAGGCTCAGGGGCAAGGGCCCGCAGAGAGCATCACTCCAAAGCGCTTTTCTCCCGGGCTTGGGAGCATTGTGCGAGCCTGGCGTGAACAGCGGGCGGGAGTGTTTGCAAACAGGACTTTGGAGGCAGCCGGGGAGGTCTTCCAGTGGGAGAGGGCCGGTTGTGCTCAGAGGCCCCACAGGCCAGGGTCAGGACCCAGCAGGGCCCCTGCCCCTGGCCAGGCTTGCCCAGACCTTCCTGGCCTCCGGGGGTACTGCCCCACCAAGGGGCAGGCTGCGGGGACTGGGTCCAGACATGTCCGTGCGCCTCCCCAGGATCATCCCCGCTGGTGACTTTCCCCTGGGCGTAGGCCTCGGTTTAGGCCTCTTTGGAGAGGAGGTTGCTGGCAGGGGCTGTCTCCACACTGCAAGGTGCTGGAGCTCAGAGGGCCTCGTCAGAGGGAAGGAACCAGCAAAGGGCTGGATGCCCAAGACTTCTTTGACCCAGGAGCCTCAGGGCAGCAGGGAGAGCAAGAGGCCCAACTTGCCCCTAGGTCGGCTCTGCCCCGTCCCACACAGGCAGCCAGCCCAGCAGCAGCCTGGCAGTCTCTGGCTCCCCCGAGCTCTCTGCAGGTGTAGGGGGCAGGAACAGACGTGTGCATGTCGTTCTGCCTTGGCCTGGGAGTGTGTTCCCACTGCCTGGCCCCCAGGCTCAGGGGCAAGGGCCCGGAGAGAGCACCAGCCTGAAGCGCTTTTCTCCCGGGCTTGGGAGCATTGTGCGTGCCTGGTGGGAACAGCGGGTGGGAGTGCTTGCAAACGTCCTTTGGAGGCAGACGGGGAGGTCTTCCAGCGGGAGAGTGCCGGTTGTGCTCAGACGCACCACAGGCCAGGGGCAGGACCCAGCAGTGTCCCTGCCCCTGGCAGCCTTGCCCAGACCTTCCTGGCCTCCGGGGGTACTGCCCCACCAAGGGGCAGGTTGGGGGGACTGGGTCCAGACATGGCCGGGCGCCTCCCCAGGCTCATCCCCGCTGGTGCCTTTCTCCTAGGCCTAGGCCTCGGTTGAGGCCTCCTTGGAGAGGAGGTTGCTGGCAGGGGCTGTCTCCACACTGCAAGGTGCTGGAGCTCAGAGGGCCTCGTCAGAGGGAAGGGACCAGAAAGGGGCTGGATGCCCAAGACCTCTTTGGCCCAGCAGCCTCAGGGCAGCAGGGAGAGCAAGAGGCCCAACTTGCCCCTAGGTCGGCTCTGCCCCTTCCCACACAGGCCTCCAGCCCAGCAGCTGCCTGGCAGATTCTGGCTCCCCCGAGCTCTCTGCCGGTGCAGGGGTCAGGAACAGACGTGTGCATGTGGTTCTGCCTTGGCCTGGGAGTGTGGACCCCATGCCTGGCCCCCAGGCTCAGGGGCAAGGGCCCGGAGAGAGCACCACCCCGAAGCGCTTTTCTCCCGGGCTTGGGAGCATTTTGCGTGCTTGGTGGGAACAATGGGCGGGAGTGTTGCAAACCGGCCTTTGGAGGCAGCCGGGGAGGTCTTCCAGTGGGAGAGGGCCGGTTGTGCTCAGAGGCCCCAGAGGCCATGGGCAGGACCCAGCAGGGCGCCTGCCCCTGGCCAGCCTTGCCCAGACCTTCCTGGCCTCCGGGGGTACTGCCCCACCAAGGGGCAGGCTGCGGGGACTGGGTCCAGACATGCCCGGGCGCCTCCCCAGTCTCATCCCCGCTGGTGCCTTTCCCCTGGGCCTAGGCCTCGGTTGAGGCCTCCTTGGAGAGGAGGTTGCTGGCAGGGGCTGTCTCCACACTGCAAGGTGCTGGAGCTCAGAGGGCCTCGTCAGAGGGAAGGGACCAGCAAGGGGCTGGATGCCCAAGACCTCTTTGGCCCAGCAGCCTCAGGGCAGCAGGGAGAGCAAGAGGCCCAACTTGCCCCTAGGTCGGCTCTGCCCCTTCCCAAACAGGCGGCCAGCCCAGCAGCTGCCTGACAGACTCTGGCTCCCCTGAGCTCTCTGCCGGTGCAGGGGGCAGGAACAGACGTGTGCATGTGGTTCTGCCTTGGCCTGGGAGTGTGTTCCCCCTGCATTGCCCCCAGGCTCAGGGGCAAGGGCCCGGTGAGAGCACCACCCCGAAGCGCTTTTCTCCCGGGCTTGGGAGCATTGTGAGCGCCTGGTGGGAACAGTGGGCGTGAGTGTTGGCAAACCGGCCTTTGGAGGCAGCCGGGGAGGTCTTCCAGTGGGAGAGGGCCGGATGTGCTCAGAGGCCCCACAGGCCAGGGGCAGGACCCAGCAGGTCCCCTGCCCCTGGCCAGCCTTTCCCAGACCTTCCTGGCCTCCGGAGGTACTGCCCCACCAAGGGGCAGGCTGCGGGGACTGGGTTCAGACATGCCCGGGCGCCTCCCCAGGCTCATCCCCGCTGGTGCCTTTCCCCTGGGCCTAGGCCTCGGTTTAGGCCTCCTTGGAGAGGAGGTTGCTGGCAGGGGCTGTCTCCACACTGCAAGGTGCTGGAGCTCAGAGGGCCTCGTCAGAGGGAAGGGACCAGCAAGGGGCTGGATGCCCAAGACCTCTTTGGCCCAGCAGCCTCAGGGCAGCAGGGAGAGCAAGAGGCCCAACTTGCCCCTAGGTCGGCTCTGCCCCTTCCCACACAGGCGGCCAGCCCAGCAGCTGCCTGACAGACTCTGGCTCCCCTGAGCTCTCTGCCAGTGCAAGGGGCAGGAACAGACGTGTGCATGTGGTTCTGCCTTGGCCTGGGAGTGTGTTCCCCCTGCATTGCCCCCAGGCTCAGGGGCCAGGGCCCGGTGGGAGCACCACCCCGAAGTGCTTTTCTCCCGGGCTTGGGAGCATTGTGCGCGCCTGCTGGGAACAGTGGGCGGGAGCGCTTGCAAACCGGCCTTTGGAGGCAGCCGGGGAGGTCTTCCAGTGGGAGAGGGCCGGTTGTGCTCAGAGGCCCCACAGGCCAGGGGCAGGACCCAGCAGGGCCCCTGCCCCTGGCCAGCCTTGCCCAGACCTTCCTGGCCTCCGGGTGTACTGCCCCAACAAGGGGCAGGCTGCGGGGACTGGGTCCAGACATGCTCGGGCGCCTCCCCTGGCTCATCCCCGCTGGTGCCTTTCCCCTGGGCCTAGGCCTCGGTTGAGGCCTCCTTGGAGAGGAGGTTGCTGGCAGGGGCTGTCTCCACACTGCAAGGTGCTGGAGCTCAGAGGGCCTCGTCAGAGGGAAGGGACCAGTAAGGGGCTGGATGCCCAAGACCTCTTTGGCCCAGCAGCCTCAGGGCAGCAGGGAGAGCAAGAGGCCCAACTTGCCCCTAGGGCGGCTCTGCCCCTTCCCACACAGGCGGCCAACCCAGCAGCTGCCTGACAGACTCTGGCTCCCCCAAGCTCTCTGCCGGTGCAGGGGACAGGAACGGACGTGGGCATGTGGTTCTGCCTTGGCCTGGGAGTGTGTTCCCCCTGCCTTGCCCCCAGGCTCAGGGGCAAGGGCCCGCAGAGAGCATCACTCCAAAGCGCTTTTCTCCCGGGCTTGGGAGCATTGTGCGAGCCTGGCGTGAACAGCGGGCGGGAGTGTTTGCAAACAGGACTTTGGAGGCAGCCGGGGAGGTCTTCCAGTGGGAGAGGGCCGGTTGTGCTCAGAGGCCCCACAGGCCAGGGTCAGGACCCAGCAGGGCCCCTGCCCCTGGCCAGGCTTGCCCAGACCTTCCTGGCCTCCGGGGGTACTGCCCCACCAAGGGGCAGGCTGCGGGGACTGGGTCCAGACATGTCCGTGCGCCTCCCCAGGATCATCCCCGCTGGTGACTTTCCCCTGGGCGTAGGCCTCGGTTTAGGCCTCTTTGGAGAGGAGGTTGCTGGCAGGGGCTGTCTCCACACTGCAAGGTGCTGGAGCTCAGAGGGCCTCGTCAGAGGGAAGGAACCAGCAAAGGGCTGGATGCCCAAGACTTCTTTGACCCAGGAGCCTCAGGGCAGCAGGGAGAGCAAGAGGCCCAACTTGCCCCTAGGTCGGCTCTGCCCCGTCCCACACAGGCAGCCAGCCCAGCAGCAGCCTGGCAGTCTCTGGCTCCCCCGAGCTCTCTGCCGGTGTAGGGGGCAGGAACAGACGTGTGCATGTCGTTCTGCCTTGGCCTGGGAGTGTGTTCCCCCTGCCTGGCCCCCAGGCTCAGGGGCAAGGGCCCGGAGAGAGCACCAGCCTGAAGCGCTTTTCTCCCGGGCTTGGGAGCATTGTGCGTGCCTGGTGGGAACAGCGGGTGGGAGTGCTTGCAAACGTCCTTTGGAGGCAGACGGGGAGGTCTTCCAGCGGGAGAGTGCCGGTTGTGCTCAGACGCACCACAGGCCAGGGGCAGGACCCAGCAGTGTCCCTGCCCCTGGCAGCCTTGCCCAGACCTTCCTGGCCTCCGGGGGTACTGCCCCACCAAGGGGCAGGTTGGGGGGACTGGGTCCAGACATGGCCGGGCGCCTCCCCAGGCTCATCCCCGCTGGTGCCTTTCCCCTAGGCCTAGGCCTCGGTTGAGGCCTCCTTGGAGAGGAGGTTGCTGGCAGGGGCTGTCTCCACACTGCAAGGTGCTGGAGCTCAGAGGGCCTCGTCAGAGGGAAGGGACCATAAAGGGGCTGGATGCCCAAGACCTCTTTGGCCCAGCAGCCTCAGGGCAGCAGGGAGAGCAAGAGGCCCAACTTGCCCCTAGGTCGGCTCTGCCCCTTCCCACACAGGCCGCCAGCCCAGCAGCTGCCTGGCAGATTCTGGCTCCCCCGAGCTCTCTGCCGGTGCAGGGGTCAGGAACAGACGTGTGCATGTGGTTCTGCCTTGGCCTGGGTGTGTGGACCCCATGCCTGGCCCCCAGGCTCAGGGGCAAGGGCCCGGAGAGAGCACCACCCCGAAGCGCTTTTCTCCCGGGCTTGGGAGCATTTTGCGTGCTTGGTGGGAACAGTGGGCGGGAGTGCTTGCAAACCGGCCTTTGGAGGCAGCCGGGGAGGTCTTCCAGTGGGAGAGGGCCGGTTGTGCTCAGAGGCCCCACAGGCCAGGGGCAGGACCCAGCAGGGCCCCAGCCCCTGGCCTGCCTTGCCCAGACCTTCCTGCCTCCGGGGTTACAGCCCCACCAAGGGGCAGGCTGCGGGGACTGGGTCCAGACATGCCCGGGCGCCTCCCCAGTCTCATCCCCGCTGGTGCCTTTCCCTGGGACTAGGCCTCGGTTGAGGCCTCCTTGGAGAGGAGGTTGCTGGCAGGGGCTGTCTCCACACTGCAAGGTGCTAGAGCTCAGAGGGCCTCGTCAGATGGAAGGGACCAGCAAGGGGCTGGATGCCCAAGACCTCTTTGGCCCAGCAGCCTCAGGGCAGCAGGGAGAGCAAGATGCCCAACTTGCCCCTAGGTCAGCTCTGCCCCTTCCCACACAGGCGGCCAGCCCAGCAGCTGCCTGACAGACTCTGGCTCCCGCGAGCTCTCTGCCGGTGCAGGGGGCAGGAACAGATGTGTGCATGTGGTTCTGCCTTGGCCTGGGAGTGTGGATCACCTGCCTGGCCCCCAGGCTCAGGGGCAAGGGCCCGGAGAGAGCACCACCCCGAAGCGCTTTTCTCCCGGGCTTGGGAGCATTGTGCGCGCCTGGTGGGAACAGTGGGCGGGAGTGCTTGCAAACCGGCCTTTGGAGGCAGCCGGGGAGGTCTTCCAGTGGGAGAGGGCCGGTTGTGCTCAGAGGCCCCACAGGCCAGGGGCAGGACCCAGCAGGGACCCTGCCCCTGGCCAGCCTTGCCCAGACCTTCCTGCCTCCGGGGGTACAGCCCCACCAAGGGGCAGGCTGCGGGGACTGGGTCCAGACATGCCCGGGCGCCTCCCCAGGCTCATCCCCGCTGGTGCCTTTCCCGTGGGCCGAGGCCTCGGTTGCGGCCTCGTTGCAGAGGAGGTTGCTGGCAGGGGCTGTCTCCACACTGCAAGGTGCTGGAGCTCAGAGGGCCTCGTCAGAGGGAAGGGACCAGCAAGGGGCTGGATGCCCAAGACCTCTTTGACCCAGCAGCCTCAGGGCAGCAGGGAGAGCAAGAGGCCCAACTTGCCCCTAGGTCGGCTCTGCCCCTTCCCACACAGGCGGCCAGCCCAGCAGCTGCCTGACAGACTCTGGCTCTGCCGAGCTCTCTGTCGGTGCAGGGGGCAGATCAGACGTGTGCATGTGGTTCTGCCTTGGCCTCGCAGGGTGGACACCCTGCCTTGCCCCCAGGCTCAGGGGCAAGGGCCCGGAGAGAGCACCACCCTGAAGCGCTTTTCTCCCGGGCTTGGGAGCATTGTGCACGCCTGCTGGGAACAGTGGGAGGGAGCGCTTGCAAACCGGCCTTTGGAGGCAGACGGAGAGGTCTTCCAGTGGGAGAGGGCCGGTTGTGCTCAGAGGCCCCACAGGCTAGGGTCAGGACGCAGCAGGGCCCGTGCCCCTGGCCAGCCTTGCCCAGACCTTCCTGGCCTCCGGGGGTACTGCCCCACCAAGGGGCAGGCTGCGGGGACTGGGTCCAGACATGCTCGGGCGCCTCCCCTGGCTCATCCCCGCTGGTGCTTTTCCCCTGGGCCTAGGCCTCGGTTGAGGCCTCCTTGGAGAGGAGGTTGCTGGCAGGGGCTGTCTCCACACTGCAAGGTGCTGGAGCTCAGAGGGCCTCGTCAGAGGGAAGGGACCAGCAAAGGGCTGGATGCCCAAGACCTCTTTGACCCAGCAGCCTCAGGGCAGCAGGGAGAGCAAGAGGCCCAACTTGCCCCTAGGTCGGCTCTGCCCCTTCCCACACAGGCAGCCAGCCCAGCAGCAGCCTGGCAGTCTCTGGCTCCCCCGAGCTCTCTGCCGGTGTAGGGGGCAGGAACAGACGTGTGCATGTCGTTCTGCCTTGGCCTGGGAGTGTGTTCCCCCTGCCTGGTCCCCAGGCTCAGGGGCAAGGGCCCGGAGAGAGCACCACCCCGAAGCGCTTTTCTCCCGGGCTTGGGAGCATTTTGCGTGCTTGGTGGGAACAGTGGGCCGGAGTGCTTGCAAACCGGCCTTTGGAGGCAGACGGGGAGGTCTTCCAGCGGGAGAGTGCCGGTTGTGCTCAGAGGCCCCACAGGCTTGGGGCAGGACCCAGCAGTGTCCCTGCCCCTGGCAGCCTTGCCCAGACCTTCCTGGCCTCCGGGGGTACAGCCCCACCAAGGGGCAGGATGCGGGGACTGGGTCCAGACATGCCCGGGCGCCTCCCCTGGCTCATCCCCGCTTGTGCCTTTCCCCTGGGCCTAGGCCTCGGTTGAGGCCTCCTTGGAGAGGAGGTTGCTGGCAGGGGCTGTCTCCACACTGCAAGGTGCTGGAGCTCAGAGGGCCTCGTCAGCGGGAAGGGACCAGCAAGGGGCTGGATGCCCAAGACCTCTTTGACCCAGCAGCCTCAGGGCAGCAGGGAGAGCAAGAGGCCCAACTTGCCCCTAGGTCGGCTCTGCCCCGTCCCACACAGGCAGCCAGGCCAGCAGCAGCCTGGCAGTCTCTGGCTCCCCCGAGCTCTCTGCCGGTGTAGGGGGCAGGAACAGACGTGTGCATGTCGTTCTGCCTTGGCCTGGGAGTGTGTTCCCCCTGCCTGGCCCCCAGGCTCAGGGGCAAGGGCCCGGAGAGAGCACCAGCCTGAAGCGCTTTTCTCCCGGGCTTGGGAGCATTGTGCGTGCCTGGTGGGAACAGCGGGTGGGAGTGCTTGCAAACGTCCTTTGGAGGCAGACGGGGAGGTCTTCCAGCGGGAGAGTGCCGGTTGTGCTCAGACGCACCACAGGCCAGGGGCAGGACCCAGCAGTGTCCCTGCCCCTGGCAGCCTTGCCCAGACCTTCCTGGCCTCCGGGGGTACTGCCCCACCAAGGGGCAGGTTGGGGGGACTGGGTCCAGACATGGCCGGGCGCCTCCCCAGGCTCATCCCCGCTGGTGCCTTTCCCCTAGGCCTAGGCCTCGGTTGAGGCCTCCTTGGAGAGGAGGTTGCTGGCAGGGGCTGTCTCCACACTGCAAGGTGCTGGAGCTCAGAGGGCCTCGTCAGAGGGAAGGGACCAGAAAGGGGCTGGATGCCCAAGACCTCTTTGGCCCAGCAGCCTCAGGGCAGCAGGGAGAGCAAGAGGCCCAACTTGCCCCTAGGTCGGCTCTGCCCCTTCCCACACAGGCCGCCAGCCCAGCAGCTGCCTGGCAGATTCTGGCTCCCCCGAGCTCTCTGCCGGTGCAGGGGTCAGGAACAGACGTGTGCATGTGGTTCTGCCTTGGCCTGGGTGTGTGGACCCCATGCCTGGCCCCCAGGCTCAGGGGCAAGGGCCCGGAGAGAGCACCACCCCGAAGCGCTTTTCTCCCGGGCTTGGGAGCATTTTGCGTGCTTGGTGGGAACAGTGGGCGGGAGTGCTTGCAAACCGGCCTTTGGAGGCAGCCGGGGAGGTCTTCCAATGGGAGAGGGCCGGTTGTGCTCAGAGGCCCCACAGGCCAGGGGCAGGACCCAGCAGGGCCCCTGCCCCTGGCCTGCCTTGCCCAGACCTTCCTGCCTCCGGGGTTACAGCCCCACCAAGGGGCAGGCTGCGGGGACTGGGTCCAGACATGCCCGGGCGCCTCCCCAGTCTCATCCCCGCTGGTGCCTTTCCCTGGGACTAGGCCTCGGTTGAGGCCTCCTTGGAGAGGAGGTTGCTGGCAGGGGCTGTCTCCACACTGCAAGGTGCTAGAGCTCAGAGGGCCTCGTCAGATGGAAGGGACCAGCAAGGGGCTGGATGCCCAAGACCTCTTTGGCCCAGCAGCCTCAGGGCAGCAGGGAGAGCAAGATGCCCAACTTGCCCCTAGGTCAGCTCTGCCCCTTCCCACACAGGCGGCCAGCCCAGCAGCTGCCTGACAGACTCTGGCTCCCGCGAGCTCTCTGCCGGTGCAGGGGGCAGGAACAGATGTGTGCATGTGGTTCTGCCTTGGCCTGGGAGTGTGGATCACCTGCCTGGCCCCCAGGCTCAGGGGCAAGGGCCCGGAGAGAGCACCACCCCGAAGCGCTTTTCTCCCGGGCTTGGGAGCATTGTGCGCGCCTGGTGGGAACAGTGGGCGGGAGTGCTTGCAAACCGGACTTTGGAGGCAGCCGGGGAGGTCTTCCAGTGGGAGAGGGCCGGTTGTGCTCAGAGGCCCCACAGGCCAGGGGCAGGACCCAGCAGGGACCCTGCCCCTGGCCAGCCTTGCCCAGACCTTCCTGCCTCCGGGGGTACAGCCCCACCAAGGGGCAGGCTGCGGGGACTGGGTCCAGACATGCCCGGGCGCCTCCCCAGGCTCATCCCCGCTGGTGCCTTTCCCGTGGGCCTAGGCCTCGGTTGAGGCCTCGTTGCAGAGGAGGTTGCTGGCAGGGGCTGTCTCCACACTGCAAGGTGCTGGAGCTCAGAGGGCCTCGTCAGAGGGAAGGGACCAGCAAGGGGCTGGATGCCCAAGACCTCTTTGACCCAGCAGCCTCAGGGCAGCAGGGAGAGCAAGAGGACCAACTTGCCCCTAGGTCGGCTCTGCCCCTTCCCACACAGGCGGCCAGCCCAGCAGCTGCCTGACAGACTCTGGCTCTGCCGAGCTCTCTGTCGGTGCAGGGGGCAGATCAGACGTGTGCATGTGGTTCTGCCTTGGCCTCGCAGGGTGGACACCCTGCCTTGCCCCCAGGCTCAGGGGCAAGGGCCCGGAGAGAGCACCACCCTGAAGCGCTTTTCTCCCGGGCTTGGGAGCATTGTGCACGCCTGCTGGGAACAGTGGGAGGGAGCGCTTGCAAACCGGCCTTTGGAGGCAGACGGAGAGGTCTTCCAGTGGGAGAGGGCCGGTTGTGCTCAGAGGCCCCACAGGCTAGGGTCAGGACGCAGCAGGGCCCGTGCCCCTGGCCAGCCTTGCCCAGACCTTCCTGGCCTCCGGGGGTACTGCCCCACCAAGGGGCAGGCTGCGGGGACTGGGTCCAGACATGCTCGGGCGCCTCCCCTGGCTCATCCCCGCTGGTGCTTTTCCCCTGGGCCTAGGCCTCGGTTGAGGCCTCCTTGGAGAGGAGGTTGCTGGCAGGGGCTGTCTCCACACTGCAAGGTGCTGGAGCTCAGAGGGCCTCGTCAGAGGGAAGGGACCAGCAAAAGGCTGGATGCCCAAGACCTCTTTGACCCAGCAGCCTCAGGGCAGCAGGGAGAGCAAGAGGCCCAACTTGCCCCTAGGTCGGCTCTGCCCCGTCCCACACAGGCAGCCAGCCCAGCAGCAGCCTGGCAGTCTCTGGCTCCCCCGAGCTCTCTGCCGGTGTAGGGGGCAGGAACAGACGTGTGCATGTCGTTCTGCCTTGGCCTGGGACTGTGTTCCCCCTGCCTGGCCCCCAGGCTCAGGGGCAAGGGCCCGGAGAGAGCACCACCCCGAAGCGCTTTTCTCCCGAGCTTGGGAGCATTTTGCGTGCTTGGTGGGAACAGTGGGCCGGAGTGCTTGCAAACCGGCCTTTGGAGGCAGACGGGGAGGTCTTCCAGCGGGAGAGTGCCGGTTGTGCTCAGAGGCCCCACAGGCCAGGGGCAGGACCCAGCAGTGTCCCTGCCCCTGGCAGCCTTGCCCAGACCTTCCTGGCCTCCGGGAGTACAGCCCCACCAAGGGGCAGGATGCGGGGACTGGGTCCAGACATGCCCGGGCGCCTCCCCTGGCTCATCCCCGCTTGTGCCTTTCCCCTGGGCCTAGGCCTCGGTTGAGGCCTCCTTGGAGAGGAGGTTGCTGGCAGGGGCTTTCTCCACACTGCAAGGTGCTGGAGCTCAGAGGGCCTCGTCAGCGGGAAGGGACCAGCAAGGGGCTGGATGCCCAAGACCTCTTTGACCCAGCAGCCTCAGGGCAGCAGGGAGAGCAAGAGGCCCAACTTGCCCCTAGGTCGGCTCTGCCCCTTCCCACACAGGCGGCCAGCCCAGCAGCTGCCTGACAGACTCTGGCTCCCCCGAGCTCTCTGCCGGTGCAGGGGTCAGGAACAGACGTGTGCATGTGGTTCTGCCTTGGTCTGGGAGTGTGGACCCACTGCCTGGCCCCCAGGCTCAGGGGCAAGGGCCCGGAGAGAGAAACACCCCGAAGTGCTTTTCTCCCGGGCTTGGGAGCATTGTGCGTGCCTGGCGGGAACAGCGGGCGGGAGTGTTGCAAACCGGCCTTTGGAGGCAGCCGGGGAGGTCTTCCAGTGGGAGAGGGTCGGTTGTGCTCAGAGGCCCCAGAGTCCAGGGGCAGGACCCAGCAGGGCCCCAGGTCCCGGCCAGCCTTGCCCAGACCTTCCTGGCCTCCGGGGGTACTGCCCCACCAAGGGGCAGGCTGCGGGGGGTGGGTCCAGACATGCCCGGGCGCCTCCCCACGCTCATCCCCGCTGGTGCCTTTCCCCTGGGCCTAGGCCTTGGTTGAGGCCTCCTTGGAGAGGAGGTTGCTGGCAGGGGCTGTCTCCACACTGCAAGGAGCTGGAGCTCAGAGGGCCTCGTCAGAGGGAAGGGACCAGCAAAGGGCTGGATGCCCAAGACCTCTTTGACCCAGCAGCCTCAGGGCAGCAGGGAGAGCAACAGGCCCAACTTGCCCATAGGTCGGCTCTGCCCCGTCCCACACAGGCAGCCAGCCCAGCAGCAGCCTGGCAGTCTCTGGCTCCCCCGAGCTCTCTGCCGGTGTAGGGGGCAGGAACAGACGTGTGCATGTCGTTCTGCCTTGGCCTGGGAGTGTATTCCCCCTGCCTGGCCCCCAGGCTCAGGGGCAAGGGCCCGGAGAGAGCACCACCCCGAAGCGCTTTTCTCCCGGGCTTGGGAGCATTTTAAGTGCTTGGTGGGAACAGTGGGCGGGAGTGCTTGCAAACCGGCCTTTGGAGGCAGCCGGGGAGGTCTTCCAGTGGGAGAGGGCCGGTTGTGCTCAGAGGCCCCACAGGCCAGGGGCAGGACCCAGCAGGGCCCCAGCCCCTGGCCTGCCTTGCCCAGACCTTCCTGGCCTCCGGGGGTACTGCCCCACCAAGGGGCAGGCTGCGGGGACTGGGTCCAGACATGCTCGGGCGCCTCCCCTGGCTCATCCCCGCTGGTGCATTTCCCCTGGGCCTAGGCCTCGGTTGAGGCCTCCTTGGAGAGGAGGTTGCTGGCAGGGGCTGTCTCCACACTGCAAGGTGCTGGAGCTCAGAGTGCCTCGTCAGAGGGAAGGGACCAGTAATGGGCTGGATGCCCAAGACGACTTTGGCCCAGCAGCCTCAGGGCAGCAGGGAGAGCAAGAGGCCCAACTTGCCCCTAGGGCGGCTCTGCCCCTTCCCACACAGGCGGCCAACCCAGCAGCTGCCTGACAGACTCTGGCTCCCCGAAGCTCTCTGCCGGTGCAGGGGACAGGAACAGATGTGGGCATGTGGTTCTGCCTTGGCCTGGGAGTGTGTTCCGCCTGCGTTGCCCCCAGGCTCAGGGGCAAGGGCCCGGTGAGAGCATCACTCCAAAGCGCTTTTCTCCCGGGCTTGGGAGCATTGTGCGAGCCTGGCGTGAACAGCGGGCGGGAGTGTTTGCAAACAGGACTTTGGAGGCAGCCGGGGAGGTCTTCCAGTGGGAGAGGGCCGGTTGTGCTCAGAGGCCCCACAGGCCAGGGGCAGGACCCAGCAGGGCCCCTGCCCCTGGCCAGCCTTGCCCAGAACTTCCTGGCCTCCGGGGGTACCTCCCCACCAAGGGGCAGGCTGCGGCGACTGGGTCCAGACATGTCCGTGCGCCTCCCTAAGATCATCCCTGCTGGTGCCTTTCCCCTGGGCGTAGGCCTCGGTTTAGGCCTCTTTGGAGAGGAGGTTGCGGGCAGGGGCTGTCTCCACACTGCAAGGTGCTGGAGCTCAGAGGGACTCGTCAGAGGGAAGGGACCAGCAAAGGGCTGGATGCCCAAGACCTCTTTGACCCAGCAGCCTCAGGGCAGCAGGGAGAGCAAGAGGCCCAACTTGCCCCTAGGTCGGCTCTGCCCCGTCCCACACAGGCAGCCAGCCCAGCAGCAGCCTGGCAGTCTCTGGCTCCCCCGAGCTCTCTGCCGGTGCAGGGGTCAGGAACAGACGTGTGCATGTCGTTCTGTCTTGGCCTGGGAGTGTTTTCCCCCTGCCTGGCCCCCAGGCTCAGGGGCAAGGGCCCGGAGAGAGCACCAGCCCGAAGCGCTTTTCTCCCGGGCTTGGGAGCATTGTGCGGGCCTGGCGGGAACAGCGGGTGGGAGTGCTTGCAAACCGTCCTTTGGAGGCAGATGGGGAGGTCTTCCAGCGGGAGAGTGCCGGTTGTGCTCAGACGCCCCACAGGCCAGGGGCAGGACCCAGCAGTGTCCCTGCCCCTGGCAGCCTTGCCCAGACCTTCCTGGCCTCCGGGGGTACTGCCCCACCAAGGGGCAGGCTGCGGGGACTGGGTCCAGACATGCTCGGGCGCCTCCCCTGGCTCATCCCCGCTGGTGCCTTTCCCCTGGGCCTAGGCCTCGGTTGAGGCCTCCTTGGAGAGGAGGTTGCTGGCAGGGGCTGTGTCCACACTGCAAGGTGCTGGAGCTCAGAGGGCCTCGTCAGAGGGAAGGGACCAGTAAGGGGCTGGATGCCCAAGACGTCTTTGGCCCAGCAGCCTCAGGGCAGCAGGGAGAGCAAGAGGCCCAACTTGCCCCTAGCGTGGCTCTGCCCCTTCCCACACAGGCGGCCAACCCAGCAGCTGCCTGACAGACTCTGGCTCCCCCAAGTTCTCTGGCAGTGCAGGGGACAGGAACAGACGTGGGCATGTGGTTCTGCCTTGGCCTGGGAGTGTGTTCCCCCTGCCTTGCCCCCAGGCTCAGGGGCAAGGGCCCGGAGAGAGCACCACCCCGAAGCGCTTTTCTCCCGGGCTTGGGAGCATTGTGCGAGCCTGGCGTGAACAGCGGGCGGGAGTGTTTGCAAACAGGACTTTGGAGGCAGCCGGGGAGGTCTTCCAGTGGGAGAGGGCCGGTTGTGCTCAGAGGCCCCACAGGCCAGGGGCAGTACCCAGCAGGGCCCCTGCCCCTAGCCAGCCTTCCCTAGACCTTCCTGGCCTCCGGGGGTACTACCCCACCAAGGGGCAGGCTGCGGGGACTGGGTCCAGACATGCCCGGGCGCCTCCCCAGTCTCATCCCCGCTGGTGCCTTTCCCCTGGGCGTAGGCCTCGGTTGAGGCCTCCTTGGAGAGGAGGTTGCTGGCAGGGGCTGTCTCCACACTGCAAGGTGCTGGAGCTCAGAGGGCCTCGTCAGAGGGAAGGGACCAGCAAGGGGCTGGATGCCCAAGACCTCTTTGACCCAGCAGCCTCAGGGCAGCAGGGAGAGCAAGAGGCCCAACTTGCCCCTAGGTCGGCTCTGCCCCTTCCCACACAGGCGGCCAGCCCAGCAGCTGCCTGACAGACTCTGGCTCCCCTGAGCTCTCTGCCGGTGCAGGGGGCAGGAATAGAGGTGTGCATGTGGTTCTGCCTTGGCCTGGGAGTGTGTTCCCCCTGCATTGCCCCCAGGCTCAGGGGCAAGGGCCCGGTGAGAGCACCACCCCGAAGCGCTTTTCTCCCGGGCTTGAGAGCATTGTGCGCGCCTGCTGGGATCAGTGGGCGGGAGCGCTTGCAAACCTGCCTTTGGAGGCAGCCGGGGAGGTCTTCCAGTGGGAGAGGGCCGGTTGTGCTCAGAGGCCCCACAGGCCAGGGGCAAGACCCAGCACGGCCCCTGCCCCTGGCCAGCCTTGCCCAGACCTTCCTGGCCTCCGGGGGTACTGCCCCACCAAGGGGCAGGCTGCGGGGACTGGGTCCAGACATGCTCGGGCGCCTCCCCTGGCTCATCCCCGCTGGTGCCTTTCCCCTGGGCGTAGGCCTCGGTTGAGGCCTCCTTGGAGAGGAGGTTGCTGGCAGGGGCTGTCTCCACACTGCAAGGTGCTGGAGCTCAGAGGGCCTCGTCAGAGGGAAGGGACCAGCAAGGGGCTGGATGCCCAAGACCTCTTTGGCCCAGCAGCCTCAGGGCAGCAGGGAGAGCAAGAGGCCCAACTTGCCCCTAGGTCGGCTCTGCCCCTTCCCACACAGGCGGCCAGCCCAGCAGCTGCCTGACAGACTCTGGCTCCCCTGAGCTCTCTGCCGGTGCAGGGGGCAGGAATAGACGTGTGCATGTGGTTCTGCCTTGGCCTGGGAGTGTGTTCCCCCTGCATTGCCCCTAGGCTCAGGGGCAAGGGCCCGGTGAGAGCACCACCCCGAAGCGCTTTTCTCCCGGGCTTGAGAGCATTGTGCGCGCCTGCTGGGATCAGTGGGCGGGAGCGCTTGCAAACCTGCCTTTGGAGGCAGCCGGGGAGGTCTTCCAAGGGCCTGTAGAGAGCACCACCCCGAAGCGCTTTTCTCCCGGACTTGGGAGCATTGTGCGCGGCTGGTGGGAACAACGGGCATGAGTGCTTGCAAACCGGCCTTTGGAGGCAGCCAGAAACGTCTTACAAGGGCTGGAGAGAGCACCACCCCGAAGCACTTTTCTCCCGTGCTTGTGAGCATTGTGCGTGGCTGGCGGGAACAGCAGGAAGGAGTCCTTGCAAACCGGCCTTTGGAGGCAGCCGGGGAGGTCTTCCAAGGGCCTGTAGAGAGCACCACCCCGAAGCGCTTTTCTCCCGGGCTTGGGAGCATTGTGCGCGGGTGGCGGGAACAGCAGGCAGGAGTGCTTGAAAACCGGCCTTTGGAGGCAGCCGGGGAGGTCTTCCAGGGCCCGGTGTGAGCACCACCCCAAAAAGCTTTTCTCCCGGGCTTGGGAGCATTGTGCGCGGCTGGTGGGAACAGCGGGTATGAGTGCTTGCAAACTGGCCATTGGAGGCAGACGGGGAGGTCTTCCAAGGGCCCGGAGAGAGCAGCACCCCGAAGCGCTTTTCTCCCGTGATTGGGAGCATTGTGCGCGGCTGGTGGGAACAGCGGGCGGGAGTGCTTGCAAACCGGCCTTTGGAGGCAGCCGGGGAGGTCTTCCAAGGGCCCGGAGAGAGCACCACCCAGAAGCGCTTTTCTCCCGGGCTTGGAACATTTGCGCGGATGGCGGGGACAGCGAGTGGGAGTGCTTCCAAACCGGCCTTTGGGGGCACCCCGGGAGGTCTTCCATGGGCACGGAGAGTACACCACCCCGAAGCGCTTTTCTCCGGGGTTTTGGAGGATTGTGCGTGGCTGGCGGGAACAGCGAGTGGGAGTGCTTGCAAACCGGTCTTTGGGGAAGCTTGGGAGGTCTTCCAAGGGCCCGGAGAGAGCACCACCCCGAAGCACTTTTCTCCCGGTCTTGGGATTATTGTGCGAGGCTGGCGGGAACAGCGGGCGGGAGTGCTTGCAAACCGGCCTTTGGAGGCAGCCGGGGAGGTCTTCCAAGTGCCCGGAGAGAGCACCATCCCGAAGCACTTTTCTCCCGGAATTGGGAGCATTGTGCACGGCTGTCGGGAACAGCGGACATGAGTGCTTGCAAACCGGCCTTTGTAGGCAGCCGGGAAGGTCTTCCAAGGGCCCGGAGAGAGCACCACCCCAAAATGCTTTTCTCCCGGGCTTGGGAGCATTGTGTGCGGCTGGCGGGTCAGCGGGAGGGAGTTCTTGAAAACCAGCCTTTGGAGGGAGCCGGGGAGGTCTTCCAAGGGCCGGGAGAGAGCACCACCCCGAAGCGCTTTTCTCCCGGGCTTGGGAGCATTGTGCGTGGCTGGCGGGAACAGCGGGATTGAGTGCTTGCAAACCGGCCTTTGGAGGCAGCCGGGGAGGTCTTCCAAGGGCCGGGAGAGAGCACCACCCCGAAGCGCTTTTCTCCTGGGCTTGGAGCATTTGCACGGATGGCGGGAACAGCGAGTGGGAGTGCTTGCAAACCGGCCTTTGGGGGCAGCCCGGGAGGTCTTTCTTGGGCCCAGAGAGAACACCACACCGAAAAGCTTTTCTCCCGGGCTTGGGAGCATTGTGCGCGTGTGGCGGGAACAGCAGGCAGAAGTGCTTGCAAACCGGCCTTGGAGGCAGCCAGGGAGGTCTTCCAAGGGCCCGGAGTGAGCACCACCCAAAAATGCTTTTCTCCCGGGCTAGGGAGCATTGTGCGCGGCTGGTGGGAACAGCGAGCATGAGGGCTTGGAAACCGGCCATTGGAGGCAGCCGGGGAGGTCTTCCAGTGGGAGAGGGCCGGTTGTGCTCAGAGGCCCCACAGGCCAGGGGCCGGACCCAGCAGGGCCCCTGCCCCTGGCCAGCCTTGCCCAGACCTTCCTGGCCTCCGGGGGTACTGCCCCACCAAGGGGCAGGCTGCGGGGACTGGGTACAGACATGCTCGGGCGTCTCCCCTGGCTCATCCCCGCTGGTGCCTTTCCCCTGGGCCTAGGCCTCGGTTGAGGCCTCCTTGGAGAGGAGGTTGCTGGCAGGGGCTGTCTCCACACTGCAAGGTGCTGGAGCTCAGAGGGCCTTGTCAGCGGGAAGGGACCAGCAAGGGGCTGGATGCCCAAGACCTCTTTGGCCCAGCAGCCTCAGGGCAGCAGGGAGAGCAAGAGGCCCAACTTGCCCCTAGGTCGGCTCTGCCCCTTCCCACACAGGCCGCCAGCCCAGCAGCTGCCTGGCAGATTCTGGCTCCCCCGAGCTCTCTGCCGGTGCAGGGGTCAGGAACAGACGTGTGCATGTGTTTCTGCCTTGGCCTGGGAGTGTGGACCCCATGCCTGGCCCCCAGGCTCAGGGGCAAGGGCCCGGAGAGAGCACCACCCCGAAGCGCTTTTCTCCCGGGCTTGGGAGCATTTTTCGTGCTTGGTGGGAACAGTGGGCGGGAGTGCTTGCAAACCGGCCTTTGGAGGCAGCCGGGGAGGTCTTCCAGTGGGAGAGGGCCGGTTGTGCTCAGAGGCCCCACAGGCCAGGGGCAGGACCCAGCAGGGCCCCAGCCCCTGGCCTGCCTTGCCCAGACCTTCCTGCCTCCGGGGTTACAGCCCCACCAAGGGGCAGGCTGCGGGGACTGGGTCCAGACATGCCCGGGCGCCTCCCCAGTCTCATCCCCGCTGGTGCCTTTCCCCTGGGCTTAGGCCTCGGTTGAGGCCTCCTTGGAGAGCAGGTTGCTGGCAGGGGCTGTCTCCACACTGCAAGGTGCTGGAGCTCAGAGGGCCTCGTCAGAGGGAAGGGACCAGCAAAGGGCTGGATGCCCAAGACCTCTTTGGCCCAGCAGCCTCAGGGCAGCAGGGAGAGCAAGAGGCCCAACTTGCCCCTAGGTCGGCTCTGCCCCTTCCCACACAGGCGGCCAGCCCAGCAGCTGCCTGACAGACTCTGGCTCCCCTGAGCTCTCTGCCGTTGCAGGGGGCAGGAATAGACGTGTGCATGTGGTTCTGCCTTGGCCTGGGAGTGTGTTCCCCCTGCATTGCCCCCAGGCTCAGGGGCAAGGGCCCGGTGAGAGCACCACCTCGAAGCGCTTTTCTCCCGGGCTTGAGAGCATTGTGCGCGCCTGCTGGGAACAGTGGGCGGGAGCGCTTGCAAACCGGCGTTTGGAGGCAGCCGGGGAGGTCTTCCAGTGGGAGAGGGCCGGTTGTGCTCAGAGGCCCCACAGGCCAGGGGCAGGACCCAGCACGGCCCCTGCCCCTGGCCAGCCTTGCCCAGACCTTCCTGGCCTCCGGGGGTACTGCCCCACCAAGGGGCAGGCTGCGGGGACTGGGTCCAGACATGCTCGGGCGCCTCCCCTGGCTCATCCCCGCTGGTGCCTTTCCCCCGGGCCTAGGCCTCGGTTGAGGCCTCCTTGGAGAGGAGGTTGCTGGCAGGGGCTGTCTCCACACTGCAAGGTGCTGGAGCTCAGAGGGCCTCGTCAGAGGGAAGGGACCAGTAAGGGGCTGGATGCCCAAGACGACTTTGGCCCAGCAGCCTCAGGGCAGCAAGGAGAGCAAGAGGCCCAACTTGCCCCTAGGACGGCTCTGCCCCTTCCCACACAGGCGGCCAACCCAGCAGCTGCCTGACAGACTCTGGCTCCCTCAAGCTCTCTGCCGGTGCAGGGGACAGGAACAGACTTGGGCATGTGGTTCTGCCTTGGACTGGGAGTGTGTTCCCCCTGCCTTGCCCCCAGGCTCAGGGGCAAGGGCCCGGAGAGAGCACCACCCCGAAGCGCTTTTTTCCCGGGCTTGGGAGCATTGTGCGTGCCTGGCGGGAACAGCGGGCGCGAGTGTTGGCAAACCGGCCTTTGGAGGCAGTCGGGGTGGTCTCCAGCGGGAGAGGGCCGGTCATGCTCAGAGGCCCCACAGGCCAGGGGCAGGACCCAGCAGGGCCCCTGCCCCTGGCCAGCCTTGCCCAGACCTTCCTGGCCTCCGGGGGTACTGCCCCACCAAGGGGCAGGCTGCGGGGACTGGGTCCAGACATTCCCAGGCGCCTCCCCAGGTTCATCCCCGCTGGTGCCTTTCCCTGGGACTAGGCCTCGGTTGAGGCCTCCTTGGAGAGGAGGTTGCTGGCAGGGGCTGTCTCCACACTGCAAGGTGCTAGACCTCAGAGGGCCTCGTCAGATGGAAGGGACCAGCAAGGGGCTGGATGCCCAAGACCTCTTTGGCCCAGCAGCCTCAGGGCAGCAGGGAGAGCAAGAGGCCCAACTTGCCCCTAGGTCAGCTCTGCCCCTTCCCACACAGGCGGCCATCACAGCAGCTGCCTGACAGACTCTGGCTCCCGCGAGCTCTCTGCCGGTGCAGGGGGCAGGAACAGACGTGTGCATGTGGATCTGCCTTGGCCTGGGAGTGTGGATCACCTGCCTGGCCCCCAGGCTCAGGGGCAAGGGCCCGGAGAGAGCACCACCCTGAAGCGCTTTTCTCCCGGGCTTGGGAGCATTGTGCGCGCCTGGTGGGAACAGTGGGCGGGAGTGCTTGCAAACCGGCCTTTGGAGGCAGCCGGGGAGGTCTTCCAGTGGGAGAGGGCCGGTTGTGCTCAGAGGCCCCACAGGCCAGGGGCAGGACCCAGCAGGGACCCTGCCCCTGGCCAGCCTTGCCCAGACCTTCCTGCCTCCGGGGGTACAGCCCCACCAAGGGGCAGGCTGCGGGGACTGGGTCCAGACATGCCCGGGCGCCTCCCCAGGCTCATCCCCGCTGGTGCCTTTCCCGTGGGCCTAGGCCTCGGTTGAGGCCTCGTTGCAGAGGAGGTTGCTGGCAGGGGCTGTCTCCACACTGCAAGGTGCTGGAGCTCAGAGGGCCTCGTCAGAGGGAAGGGACCAGCAAGGGGCTGGATGCCCAAGACCTCTTTGACCCAGCAGCCTCAGGGCAGCAGGGAGAGCAAGAGGCCCAACTTGCCCCTAGGTCGGCTCTGCCCCTTCCCACACAGGCGGCCAGCCCAGCAGCTGCCTGACAGACTCTGGCTCTGCCGAGCTCTCTGTCGGTGCAGGGGGCAGATCAGACGTGTGCATGTGGTTCTGCCTTGGCCTGGCAGTGTGGACACCCTGCCTTGCCCCCAGGCTCAGGGGCAAGGGCCCGGAGAGAGCACCACCCTGAAGCGCTTTTCTCCCGGGCTTGGGAGCATTGTGCACGCCTGCTGGAAACAGTGGGAGGGAGCGCTAGCAAACCGGCCTTTGGAGGCAGACGGGGAGGTCTTCCAGTGGGAGAGGGCCGGTTGTGCTCAGAGGCCCCACAGGCTAGGGTCAGGACGCAGCAGGGCCCGTGCCCCTGGCCAGCCTTGCCCAGACCTTCCTGGCCTCCGGGGTTTCTGCCCCACCAAGGGGCAGGCTGCGGGGCCTGGGTCCAGACAAGCTCGGGCGCCTCCCCTGGCTCATCCCCGCTGGTGCCTTTCCCCTGGGCCTAGGCCTCGGTTGAGGCCTCCTTGGAGAGGAGGTTGCTGGCAGGGGCTGTCTCCACACTGCAAGGTGCTAGAGCTCAGAGGGCCTCGTCAGAGGGAAGGGACCAGCAAAGGGCTGGATGCCCAAGACCTCTTTGACCCAGCAGCCTCAGGGCAGCAGGGAGAGCAAGAGGCCCAACTAGCCCCTAGGTCGGCTCTGCCCCGTCCCACACAGGCAGCCAGCCCAGCAGCAGCCTGGCAGTCTCTGTCTCCCCCGAGCTCTCTGCCGGTGTAGGGGGCAGGAACAGACGTGTGCATGTCGTTCTGCCTTGGCCTGGGAGTGTGTTCCCCCTGCCTGGCCCACAGGCTCAGGGGCAAGGGCCCGGAGAGAGCACCACCCCGTAGCGCTTTTCTCCCGGGCTTGGGAGCATTGTGCGGGCATGGCGGGAACAGCGGGCCGGAGTGCTTGCAAACCAGCCTTTGGAGGCAGACGGGGAGGTCTTCCAGCGGGAGAGTGCCGGTTGTGCTCAGAGGCCCCACAGGCCAGGGGCAGGACCCAGCAGTGTCCCTGCCCCTGGCAGCCTTGCCCAGACCTTCCTGGCCTCCGGGGGTACAGCCCCACCAAGGGGCAGGATGCGGGGACTGGGTCCAGACATGCCCGGGCGCCTCCCCTGGCTCATCCCCGCTTGTGCCTTTCCCCTGGGCCTAGGCCTCGGTTGAGGCCTCCTTGGAGAGGAGGTTGCTGGCAGGGGCTGTCTCCACACTGCAAGGTGCTGGAGCTCAGAGGGCCTCGTCAGCGGGAAGGGACCAGCAAGGGGTTGGATGCCCAAGACCTCTTTGGCCCAGCAGCCTCAGGGCAGCAGGGAGAGCAAGAGGCCCAACTTGCCCCTAGGTCGGCTCTGCCCCTTCCCACACAGGCGGCCAGCCCAGCAGCTGCCTGACAGACTCTGGATCCCCCGAGCTCTCTGCCGGTGCAGGGGTCAGGAACAGACGTGTGCATGTGGTTCTGCCTTGGTCTGGGAGTGTGGACCCACTGCCTGGGCCCCAGGCTCAGGGGCAAGGGCCCGGAGAGAGCAACACCCCGAAGTGCTTTTCTCCCGGGCTTGGGAGCATTGTGCGTGCCTGGCGGGAACAGCGGGCGGGAGTGTTGCAAACCGGCCTTTGGAGGCAGCCGGGGAGGTCTTCCAGTGGGAGAGGGTCGGTTGTGCTCAGAGGCCCCAGAGTCCAGGGGCAAGACCCAGCAGGGCCCCAGCCCCTGGCCAGCCTTGCCCAGACCTTCCTGGCCTCCGGGGGTACTGCCCCACCAAGGGGAAGCCTGCGGGGACTGGGTCCAGACATGCCCGGGCGCCTCCCCAGGCTCATCCCCGCTGGTGCCTTTCCCCTGGGCCTAGGCCTCGGTTGAGGCCTCCTTGGAGAGGAGGTTGCTGGCAGGGGCTGTCTCCACACTGCAAGGTGCTGGAGCTCAGAGGGCCTCGTCAGAGGGAAGGGACCAGCAAAGGGCTGGATGCCCAAGACCTCTTTGACCCAGCAGCCTCAGGGCAGCAGGGAGAGCAAGAGGCCCAACTTGCCCCTAGGTCGGCTCTGCCCCTTCCCACACAGGCAGCCAGCCCAGCAGCAGCCTGGCAGTCTCTGGCTCCCCCGAGCTCTCTGCCGGTGTAGGGGGCAGGAACAGACGTGTGCATGTCGTTCTGCCTTGGCCTGGGAGTGTATTCCCCCTGCCTGGCCCCCAGGCTCAGGTGCAAGGGCCCGGAGAGATCACAACCCCGATGCGCTTTTCTCCCGGGCTTGGGAGCATTTTAAGTGCTTGGTGGGAACAGTGGGCGGGAGTGCTTGCAAACCGGCCTTTGGAGGCAGCCGGGGAGGTCTTCCAGTGGGAGAGGGCCGGTTGTGCTCAGAGGCCCCACAGGCCAGGGGCAGGACCCAGCAGGGCCCCAGCCCCTGGCCTGCCTTGCCCAGACCTTCCTGGCCTCCGGGGGTACTGCCCCACCAAGGGGCAGGCTGCGGGGACTGGGTCCAGACATGCTCGGGCGCCTCCCCTGGCTCATCCCCGCTGGTGCATTTCCCCTGGGCCTAGGCCTCGGTTGAGGCCTCCTTGGAGAGGAGGTTGCTGGCAGGGGCTGTCTCCACACTGCAAGGTGCTGGAGCTCAGAGTGCCTCGTCAGAGGGAAGGGACCAGTAAGGGGCTGGATGCCCAAGACGACTTTGGCCCAGCAGCCTCAGGGCAGCAGGGAGAGCAAGAGGCCCAACTTGCCCCTAGGGCGGCTCTGCCCCTTCCCACACAGGCGGCCAGCCCAGCAGCTGCCTGACAGACTCTGGCTCCCCCAAGCTCTCTGCCGGTGCAGGGGTCAGGAACAGACGTGGGCATGTGGTTCTGCCTTAGCCTGGTAGTGTGTTCCCCCTGCCTTGCCCCCAGGCTCAGGGGCAAGGGCCCGGTGAGAGCATCACTCCAAAGCGCTTTTCTCCCGGGCTTGGGAGCATTGTGCGAGCCTGGCGTGAACAGCGGGCCGGAGTGTTTGCAAACAGGACTTTGGAGGCAGCCGGGGAGGTCTTCCAGTGGGAGAGGGCCGGTTGTGCTCAGAGGCCCCACAGGACAGGGGCAGGACCCAGCAGGGCCCCTGCCCCTGGCCAGCCTTGCCCAGAACTTCCTGGCCTCCGGGGGTACCTCCCCACCAAGGGGCAGGCTGCGGCGATTGGGTCCAGACATGTCCGTGCGCCTCCTCAAGATCATCCCTGCTGGTGCCTTTCCCCTGGGCGTAGGCCTCGGTTTAGGCCTCTTTGGAGAGGAGGTTGCTGGCAGGGTCTGTCTCCACACTGCAAGGTGCTGGAGCTCAGAGGGACTCGTCAGAGGGAAGGGACCAGCAAAGGGCTGGATGCCCAAGACCTCTTTGACCCAGCAGCCTCAGGGCAGCAGGGAGAGCAAGAGGCCCAACTTGGCCCTAGGTCGGCTCTGCCCCGTCCCACACAGGCAGCCAGCCCAGCAGCAGCCTGGCAGTCTCTGGCTCCCCCGAGCTCTCTGCCGGTGCAGGGGGCAGGAACAGACGTGTGCATGTCGTTCTGCCTTGGCCTGGGAGTGTTTTCCCCCTGCCTGGCCCCCAGGCTCAGGGGCAAGGGCCCGGAGAGAGCACCAGCCCGAAGCGCTTTTCTCCCGGGCTTGGGAGCATTGTGCGTGCCTGGCGGGAACAGCGGGTGGGAGTGCTTGCAAACCGTCCTTTGGAGGCAGATGGGGAGGTCTTTCAGCGGGAGAGTGCCGGTTGTGCTCAGACGCCCCACAGGCCAGGGGCAGGACCCAGCAGTGTCCCTGCCCCTGGCAGCCTTGCCCAGACCTTCCTGGCCTCCGGGGGTACTGCCCCACCAAGGGGCAGGCTGCGGGGACTGGGTCCAGACATGCTCGGGCGCCTCCCCTGGCTCATCCCCGCTGGTGCCTTTCCCCTGGGCCTAGGCCTCGGTTGAGGCCTCCTTGGAGAGGAGGTTGCTGGCAGGGGCTGTGTCCACACTGCAAGGTGCTGGAGCTCAGAGGGCCTCGTCAGAGGGAAGGGACCAGTAAGGGGCTGGATGCCCAAGACGTCTTTGGCCCAGCAGCCTCAGGGTAGCAGGGAGAGCAAGAGGCCCAACTTGCCCCTAGCGCGGCTCTGCCCCTTCCCACACAGGCGGCCAACCCAGCAGCTGCCTGACAGACTCTGGCTCCCCCAAGTTCTCTGGCAGTGCAGGGGACAGGAACAGACGTGGGCATGTGGTTCTGCCTTGGCCTGGGAGTGTGTTCCCCCTGCCTTGCCCCCAGGCTCAGGGGCAAGGGCCCGGAGAGAGCACCACCCCGAAGCGCTTTTCTCCCGGGCTTGGGAGCATTGTGCGAGCCTGGCGTGAACAGCGGGCGGGAGTGTTTGCAAAAGGACTTTGGAGGCAGCCGGGGAGGTCTTCCAGTGGGAGAGGGCTGGTTGTGCTCAGAGGCCCCACAGGCCAGGGGCAGGACCCAGCAGGGCCCCTGCCCCTAGTCAGCCTTGCCCAGACCTTCCTGGCCTCCGGGGGTACTGCCCCACCAAGCGGCAGGCTGTGGGGACTGGGTCCAGACATGTCCGTGCGCCTCCCCAGGATCATCCCCGCTGGTGCCTTTCCCCTGGGCGTAGGCCTCGGTTGAGGTCTCTTGGAGAGGAGGTTGCTGGCAGGGGCTGTCTCCACACTGCAAGGTGCTGGAGCTCAGAGGGCCTCGTCAGAGGGAAGGGACCAGCAAAGGGCTGGATTCCCAAGACCTCTTTGACCCAGCAGCCTCAGGGCAGCAGGGAGAGCAAGAGGCCCAACTTGCCCCTAGGTCGGCTCTGCCCCGTCCCACACAGGCAGCCAGCCCAGCAGCAGCCTGGCAGTCTCTGGCTCCCCCGAGCTCTCTGCCGGTGTAGGGGGCAGGAACAGACGTGTGCATGTCGTTCTGCCTTGGCCTGGGAGTGTGTTCTCCCTGCCTGGCCCCCAGGCTCAGGGGCGAGGGCCCGGAGAGAGCACCAGCCCGAAGCGCTTTTCTCCCGGGCTTGGGAGCATTGTGCGGGCCTGGCGGGAACAGCGGGCTGGAGTGCTTGCAAACCGGCCTTTGGAGGCAGACGGGGAGGTCTTCCAGCGGGAGAGTGCCGGTTGTGCTCAGAGGCCCCACAGGCCAGGGGCAGGACCCAGCAGTGTCCCTGCCCCTGGCAGCCTTGCCCAGACCTTCCTGGCCTCCGGGGGTACAGCCCCACCAAGGGTCAGGCTGCGGGGTCTGGGTCCAGACATGGCCGGGCGCCTCCCCAGGCTCATCCCCGCTGGTGCCTTTCCCCTGGGCCTAGGCCTCGGTTGAGGCCTCCTTGGAGAGGAGGTTGCTGGCAGGGGCTGTCTCCACACTGCAAGGTGCTGGAGCTCAGAGGGCCTCGTCAGCGGGAAGTGACCAGCAAGGGGCTGGATGCCCAAGACCTCTTTGGCCCCGCAGCCTCAGGTCAGCAGGGAGAGCAAGAGGCCCAACTTGCCTCTAGGTCGGCTCTGCCCCTTCCCACACAGGCGGCCAGCCCAGCAGCTGCCTGACAGACTCTGGCTCCCCCGAGCTCTCTGCCGGTGCAGGGGTCAGGAACAGACGTGTGCATGTGGTTCTGCCTTGGTCTGGGAGTGTGGACCCACTGCCTGGCCCCCAGGCTCAGGGGCAAGGGCCCGGAGAGAGCAACACCCCGAAGTGCTTTTCTCCCGGGCTTGGGAGCATTGTGAGCGCCTGGTGGGAACAGTGGGCGTGAGTGTTGGCAAACCGGCCTTTGGAGGCAGCCGGGGAGGTCTTCCAGCGGGAGAGGGCCGGATGTGCTCAGAGGCCCCACAGGCCAGGGGCAGGACCCAGCAGGTCCCCTGCCCCTGGCCAGCCTTTCCCAGACCTTCCTGGCCTCCGGAGGTACTGCCCCACCAAGGGGCAGGCTGCGGGGACTGGGTCCAGACATGCCCGGGCGCCTCCCCAGGCTCATCCCCGCTGGTGCCTTTCCCCTGGGCCTAGGCCTCGGTTTAGGCCTCCTTGGAGAGGAGGTTGCTGGCAGGGGCTGTCTCCACACTGCAAGGTGCTGGAGCTCAGAGGGCCTCGTCAGAGGGAAGGGACCAGCAAAGGGCTGGATTCCCAAGACCTCTTTGACCCAGCAGCCTCAGGGCAGCACGGAGAGCAAGAGGCCCAACTTGCCCCTAGGTCGGCTCTGCCCCGTCCCACACAGGCAGCCAGCCCAGCAGCAGCCTGGCAGTCTCTGGCTCCCCCGAGCTCTCTGCCGGTGTAGGGGGCAGGAACAGACGTGTGCATGTCGTTCTGCCTTGGCCTGGGAGTGTGTTCTCCCTGCCTGGCCCCCAGGCTCAGGGGCGAGGGCCCGGAGAGAGCACCAGCCCGAAGCGCTTTTCTCCCGGGCTTGGGAGCATTGTGCGGGCCTGGCCGGAACAGCGGGCTGGAGTGCTTGCAAACCGGCCTTTGGAGGCAGACGGGGAGGTCTTCCAGCGGGAGAGTGCCGGTTGTGCTCAGAGGCCCCACAGGCCAGGGGCAGGACCCAGCAGTGTCCCTGCCCCTGGCAGCCTTGCCCAGACCTTCCTGGCCTCCGGGGGTACAGCCCCACCAAGGGGCAGGCTGCGGGGTCTGGGTCCAGACATGGCCGGGCGCCTCCCCAGGCTCATCCCCGCTGGTGCCTTTCCCCTGGGCCTAGGCCTCGGTTGAGGCCTCCTTGGAGAGGAGGTTGCTGGCAGGGGCTGTCTCCACACTGCAAGGTGCTGGAGCTCAGAGGGCCTCGTCAGCGGGAAGTGACCAGCAAGGGGCTGGATGCCCAAGACCTCTTTGGCCCAGCAGCCTCAGGTCAGCAGGGAGAGCAAGAGGCCCAACTTGCCCCTAGGTCGGCTCTGCCCCTTCCCACACAGGCGGCCAGCCCAGCAGCTGCCTGACAGACTCTGGCTCCCCCGAGCTCTCTGCCGGTGCAGGGGTCAGGAACAGACGTGTGCATGTGGTTCTGCCTTGGTCTGGGAGTGTGGACCCACTGCCTGGCCCCCAGGCTCAGGGGCAAGGGCCCGGAGAGAGCAACACCCAGAAGTGCTTTTCTCCCGGGCTTGGGAGCATTGTGCGTGCCTGGCAAGAACAGCGGGCGGGAGTGTTGCAAACCGGCCTTTGGAGGCAGCCGGGGAGGTCTTCCAGTGGGAGAGGGCCGGTTGTGCTCAGAGGCCCCAGAGGCCATGGGCAGGACCCAGCAGGGCGCCTGCCCCTGGCCAGCCTTGCCCAGACGTTCCTGGCCTCCGGGGGTACTGCCCCACCAAGGGGCAGGCTGCGGGGACTGGGTCCAGACATGCCCGGGCGCCTCCCCAGTTTCATCCCCGCTGGTGCCTTTCCCCTGGGCCTAGGCCTCAGTTGAGGCCTCCTTGGAGAGGAGGTTGCTGGCAGGGGCTGTCTCCACAATGCAAGGTGCTGGAGCTCAGAGGGCCTCGTCAGAGGGAAGGGACCAGCAAGGGGCTGGAGGCCCAAGACCTCTTTGGCCCAGCAGCCTCAGGGCAGCAGGGAGAGCAAGAGGCCCAACTTGCCCCTAGGGCGGCTCTGCCCCTTCCTACACAGGCGGCCAACCCAGCAGCTGCCTGACAGACTCTGGCTCCCCCAAGCTCTCTGCCGGTGCAGGGGGCAGGAACAGACGTGGGCATGTGGTTCTGCCTTGGCCTGGTAGTGTGTTCCCCCTGCCTTGCCCCCAGGCTCAGGGGCAAGGGCCCGGTGAGAGCATCACTCCAAAGCGCTTTTCTCCCGGGCTTGGGAGCATTGTGCGAGCCTGGCGTGAACAGCGGGCCGGAGTGTTTGCAAACAGGACTTTGGAGGCAGCCGGGGAGGTCTTCCAGTGGGAGAGGGCCGGTTGTGCTCAGAGGCCCCACAGGCCAGGGGCAGGACCCAGCAGGGCCCCTGCCCCTGGCCAGCCTTGCCCAGAACTTCCTGGCCTCCGGGGGTACTGCCCCACCAAGGGGCAGGCTGCGGCGACTGGGTCCAGACATGTCCGTGCGCCTCCCCAAGATCATCCCTGCTGGTGCCTTTCCCCTGGGCGTAGGCCTCGGTTTAGGCCTCTTTGGAGAGGAGGTTGCTGGCAGGGGCTGTCTCCACACTGCAAGGTGCTGGAGCTCAGAGGGACTCGTCAGAGGGAAGGGACCAGCAAAGGGCTGGATGCCCAAGACCTCTTTGACCCAGCAGCCTCAGGGCAGCAGGGAGAGCAAGAGGCCCAACTTGCCCCTAGGTCGGCTCTGCCCCGTCCCACACAGGCAGCCAGCCCAGCAGCAGCCTGGCAGTCTCTGGCTCCCCCGAGCTCTCTGCCGGTGCAGGGGGCAGGAACAGACGTGTGCATGTCGTTCTGCTTTGGCCTGGGAGTGTTTTCCACCTGCCTGGCCCCCAGGCTCAGGGGCAAGTGCCCGGAGAGAGCACCAGCCCGAAGCGCTTTTCTCCCGGGCTTGGGAGCATTGTGCGTGCCTGGCGGGAACAGCGGGTGGGAGTGCTTGCAAACCGTCCTTTGGAGGCAGACGGGGAGGTCTTTCAGCGGGAGAGTGCCGGTTGTGCTCAGAGGCCCCACAGGCCAGGGGCAGGACCCATCAGTGTCCCTGCCCCTGGCAGCCTTGCCCAGACCTTCCTGGCCTCCGGGGGTACTGCCCCACCAAGGGGCAGGCTGCGGGGACTGGGTCCAGACATGCTCGGGCGCCTCCCCTGGCTCATCCCCGCTGGTGCCTTTCCCCTGGGCCTAGGCCTCGGTTGAGGCCTCCTTGGAGAGGAGGTTGCTGGCAGGGGTTGTGTCCACACTGCAAGGTGCTGGAGCTCAGAGGGCCTCGTCAGAGGGAAGGGACCAGTAAGGGGCTGGATGCCCAAGACGTCTTTGGCCCAGCAGCCTCAGGGCAGCAGGGAGAGCAAGAGGCCCAACTTGCCCCTAGGGCGGCACTGCACCTTCCCACACAGGCGGCCAACCCAGCAGCTGCCTGACAGACTCTGGCTCCCCCAAGTTCTCTGGCAGTGCAGGGGACAGGAACAGACGTGGGCATGTGGTTCTGCCTTGGCCTGGGAGTGTGTTCCCCCTGCCTTGCCCCCAGGCTCAGGGGCAAGGGCCCGGAGAGAGCACCACCCCGAAGCGCTTTTCTCCCGGGCTTGGGAGCATTGTGCGAACCTGGCGTGAACAGCGGGCGGGAGTGTTTGCAAACAGGACTTTGGAGGCAGCCGGGGAGGTCTTCCAGTGGGAGAGGGCCGGTTGTGCTCAGAGGCCCCACAGGCCAGGGGCAGGACCCAGCAGGGCCCCTGCCCCTGGCCAGCCTTGCCCAGACCTTCCTGGCCTCCGGGGGTACTGCCCCACCAAGGGGCAGGCTGTGGGGACTGGGTCCAGACATGTCCGTGCGCCTCCCCAGGATCATCTCCGCTGGTGACTTTCCCCTGGGCGTAGGCCTCGGTTGAGGCCTCTTTGGAGAGGAGGTTGCTGGCAGGGGCTGTCTCCACACTGCAAGGTGCTGGAGCTCAGAGGGCCTCGTCAGCGGGAAGTGACCAGCAAGGGGCTGGATGCCCAAGACCTCTTTGGCCCAGCAGCCTCAGGTCAGCAGGGAGAGCAAGAGGCCCAACTTGCCCCTAGGTCGGCTCTGCCCCTTCCCACACAGGCGGCCAGCCCAGCAGCTGCCTGAAAGACTCTGGCTCCCCCGAGCTCTCTGCCGGTGCAGGGGTCAGGAACAGACGTGTGCATGTGGTTCTGCCTTGGTCTGGGAGTGTGGACCCACTGCCTGGCCCCCAGGCTCCGGGGCAAGGGCCCGGAGAGAGCAACACCCCGAAGTGCTTTTCTCCCGGGCTTGGGAGCATTGTGCGTGCCTGGCAAGAACAGCGGGCGGGAGTGTTGCAAACCCGCCTTTGGAGGCAGCCGGGGACGTCTTCCAGTGGGAGAGGGCCGGTTGTGCTCAGAGGCCCCACAGGCCAGGGGCAGGACCCAGCACGGCCCCTGCCCCTGGCCAGTCTTGCCCAGACCTTCCTGGCCTCCGGGGGTACTGCCCCACCAAGGGGCAGGCTGCGGGGACTGGGTCCAGACATGCTCGGGCGCCTCCCCTGGCTCATCCCCGCTGGTGCCTTTCCCCTGGGCCTAGGCCTCGGTTGAGGCCTCCTTGGAGAGGAGGTTGCTGGCAGGGGCTGTCTCCACACTGCAAGGTGCTGGAGCTCAGAGGGCCTCGTCAGAGGGAAGGGACCAGTAAGGGGCTGGATGCCCAAGACGACTTTGGCCCAGCAGCCTCAGGGCAGCAGGGAGAGCAAGAGGCCCAACTTGCCCCTAGGACGGCTCTGCCCCTTCCCACACAGGCGGCCAACCCAGCAGCTGCCTGACAGACTCTGGCTCCCTCAAGCTCTCTGCCGGTGCAGGGGACAGGAACAGACTTGGGCATGTGGTTCTGCCTTGGACTGGGAGTGTGTTCCCCCTGCCTTGCCCCCCGGCTCAGGGGCAAGGGCCCGGAGAGAGCACCACCCCGAAGCGCTTTTTTCCCGGGCTTGGGAGCATTGTGCGTGCCTGGCAAGAACAGCGGGCGGGAGTGTTGCAAACCGGCCTTTGGAGGCAGCCGGGGAGGTCTTCCAGTGGGAGAGGGCCGGTTGTGCTCAGAGGCCCCAGAGGCCATGGGCAGGACCCAGCAGGGCGCCTGCCCCTGGCCAGCCTTGCCCAGACCTTCCTGGCCTCCGGTGGTACTGCCCCACCAAGGGGCAGGCTGCGGGGACTGGGTCCAGACATGCCCGGGCGCCTCCCCAGGCTCATCCCCGCTGGTGCCTTTCCCCTGGGCCTAGGCCTCGGTTGAGGCCTCCTTGGAGAGGAGGTTGCTGGCAGGGGCTGTCTCCACACTGCAAGGTGCTGGAGCTCAGAGGGCCTCGTCAGAGGGAAGGGACCAGCAAGGGGCTGGATGCCCAAGACCTCTTTGGCCCAGCAGCCTCAGGGCAGCAGGGAGAGCAAGAGGCCCAACTTGCCCCTAGGTCGGCTCTGCCCCTTCCCACACAGGCGGCCAGCCCAGCAGCTGCCTGACAGACTCTGGCTCCCCTGAGCTCTCTGCCGGTGCAGGGGGCAGGAACAGACGTGTGCATGTGGTTCTGCCTTGGCCTGGGAGTGTGTTCCCCCTGCATTGCCCCCAGGCTCAGGGGCAAGGGCCCGGTGAGAGCACCACCCCGAAGCGCTTTTCTCCCGGGCTTGGGAGCATTGTGAGCGCCTGGTGGGAACAGTGGGCGTGAGTGTTGGCAAACCGGCCTTTGGAGGCAGCCGGGGAGGTCTTCCAGTGGGAGAGGGCCGGATGTGCTCAGAGGCCCCACAGGCCAGGGGCAGGACCCAGCAGGTCCCCTGCCCCTGGCCAGCCTTTCCCAGACCTTCCTGGCCTCCGGAGGTACTGCCCCACCAAGGGGCAGGCTGCGGGGACTGGGTCCAGACATGCCCGGGCGCCTCCCCAGGCTCATCCCCGCTGGTGCCTTTCCCCTGGGCCTAGGCCTCGGTTGAGGCCTCCTTGGAGAGGAGGTTGCTGGCAGGGGCTGTCTCCACACTGCAAGGTGCTGGAGCTCAGAGGGCCTCGTCAGAGGGAAGGGACCAGTAAGGGGCTGGATGCCCAAGATGTCTTTGGCCCAGCAGCCTCAGGGCAGCAGGGAGAGCAAGAGGCCCAACTTGCCCCTAGGGCGGCTCTGCCCCTTCCCACACAGGCGGCCAACCCAGCAGCTGCCTGACAGACTCTGGCTCCCCCAAGCTCTCTGCCGGTGCAGGGGACAGGAACAGACGTGGGCATGTGGTTCTGCCTTGGCCTGGGAGTGTGTTCCCCCTGCCTTGCCCCCAGCCTCAGGGGCAAGGGCCCGCAGAGAGCATCACTCCAAAGCGCTTTTCTCCCGGGCTTGGGAGCATTGTGCGAGCCTGGCGTGAACAGCGGGCGGGAGTGTTTGCAAACAGGACTTTGGAGGCAGCCGGGGAGGTCTTCCAGTGGGAGAGGGCCGGTTGTGCTCAGAGGAGCCACAGGCCAGGGTCAGGACCCAGCAGGGCCCCTGCCCCTGGCCAGCCTTGCCCAGACCTTCCTGGCCTCCGGGGGTACTGCCCCACCAAGGGGCAGGCTGCGGGGACTGGGTCCAGACATGTCCGTGCGCCTCCCCAGGATCATTCCCGCTGGTGACTTTCCCCTGGGCGTAGGCCTCGGTTTAGGCCTCTTTGGAGAGGAGGTTGCTGGCAGGGGCTGTCTCCACACTGCAAGGTGCTGGAGCTCAGAGGGCCTCGTCAGAGGGAAGGAACCAGCAAAGGGCTGGATGCCCAAGACTTCTTTGACCCAGGAGCCTCAGGGCAGCAGGGAGAGCAAGAGGCCCAACTTGCCCCTAGGTCGGCTCTGCCCCGTCCCACACAGGCAGCCAGCCCAGCAGCAGCCTGGCAGTCTCTGGCTCCCCCGAGCTCTCTGCCGGTGTAGGGGGCAGGAACAGACGTGTGCATGTCGTTCTGCCTTGGCCTGGGAGTGTGTTCCCCCTGCCTGGCCCCCAGGCTCAGGGGCAAGGGCCCGGAGAGAGCACCAGCCTGAAGCGCTTTTCTCCCGGGCTTGGGAGCATTGTGCGTGCCTGGTGGGAACAGCGGGTGGGAGTGCTTGCAAACGTCCTTTGGAGGCAGACGGGGAGGTCTTCCAGCGGGAGAGTGCCGGTTGTGCTCAGACGCACCACAGGCCAGGGGCAGGACCCAGCAGTGTCCCTGCCCCTGGCAGCCTTGCCCAGACCTTCCTGGCCTCCGGGGGTACTGCCCCACCAAGGGGCAGGTTGGGGGGACTGGGTCCAGACATGGCCGGGCGCCTCCCCAGGCTCATCCCCGCTGGTGCCTTTCCCCTAGGCCTAGGCCTCGGTTGAGGCCTCCTTGGAGAGGAGGTTGCTGGCAGGGGCTGTCTCCACACTGCAAGGTGCTGGAGCTCAGAGGGCCTCGTCAGAGGGAAGGGACCAGAAAGGGGCTGGATGCCCAAGACCTCTTTGGCCCAGCAGCCTCAGGGCAGCAGGGAGAGCAAGAGGCCCAACTTGCCCCTAGTTCGGCTCTGCCCCTTCCCACACAGGCCGCCAGCCCAGCAGCTGCCTGGCAGATTCTGCCTCCCCCGAGCTCTCTGCCGGTGCAGGGGTCAGGAACAGACGTGTGCATGTGGTTCTGCCTTGGCCTGGGAGTGTGGACCCCATGCCTGGCCCCCAGGCTCAGGGGCAAGGGCCCGGAGAGAGCACCACCCCGAAGCGCTTTTCTCCCGGGCTTGGGAGCATTTTGCGTGCTTGGTGGGAACAGTGGGCGGGAGTGCTTGCAAACCGGCCTTTGGAAGCAGCCGGGGCGGTCTTCAAGTGGGAGAGGGCCGGTTGTGCTCAGAGGCCCCACAGGCCAGGGGCAGGACCCAGCAGGGCCCCTGCCCCTGGCCAGCCTTGCCCAGACCTTCCTGCCTCCGGGGGTACAGCCCCACCAAGGGGCAGGCTGCGGGGACTGGGTCCAGACATGTCCGTGCGCCTCCCCAGGATCATCCCCGCTGGTGACCTTCCCCTGGGCGTAGGCCTCGGTTTAGGCCTCTTTGGAGAGGAGGTTGCTGGCAGGGGCTGTCTCCACACTGCAAGGTGCTGGAGCTCAGAGGGCCTCGTCAGAGGGAAGGAACCAGCAAAGGGCTGGATGCCCAAGACTTCTTTGACCCAGGAGCCTCAGGGCAGCAGGGAGAGCAAGAGGCCCAACTTGCCCCTAGGTCGGCTCTGCCCCGTCCCACACAGGCAGCCAGCCCAGCAGCAGCCTGGCAGTCTCTGGCTCCCCCGAGCTCTCTGCCGGTGTAGGGGGCAGGAACAGACGTGTGCATGTCGTTCTGCCTTGGCCTGGGAGTGTGTTCCCCCTGCCTGGCCCCCAGGCTCAGGGGCAAGGGCCCGGAGAGAGCACCAGCCTGAAGCGCTTTTCTCCCGGGCTTGGGAGCATTGTGCGTGCCTGGTGGGAACAGCGGGTGGGAGTGCTTGCAAACGTCCTTTGGAGGCAGACGGGGAGGTCTTCCAGCGGGAGAGTGCCGGTTGTGCTCAGACGCACCACAGGCCAGGGGCAGGACCCAGCAGTGTCCCTGACCCTGGCAGCCTTGCCCAGACCTTCCTGGCCTCCGGGGGTACTGCCCCACCAAGGGGCAGGTTGGGGGGACTGGGTCCAGACATGGCCGGGCGCCTCCCCAGGCTCATCCCCGCTGGTGCCTTTCCCCTAGGCCTAGGCCTCGGTTGAGGCCTCCTTGGAGAGGAGGTTGCTGGCAGGGGCTGTCTCCACACTGCAAGGTCCTGGAGCTCAGAGGGCCTCGTCAGAGGGAAGGGACCAGAAAGGGGCTGGATGCCCAAGACCTCTTTGGCCCAGCAGCCTCAGGGCAGCAGGGAGAGCAAGAGGCCCAACTTGCCCCTAGGTCGGCTCTGCCCCTTCCCACACAGGCCGCCAGCCCAGCAGCTGCCTGGCAGATTCTGGCTCCCCCGAGCTCTCTGCCGGTGCAGGGGTCAGGAACAGACGTGTGCATGTGTTTCTGCCTTGGCCTGGGAGTGTGGACCCCATGCCTGGCCCCCAGGCTCAGGGGCAAGGGCCCGGAGAGAGCACCACCCCGAAGCGCTTTTCTCCCTGGCTTGGGAGCATTTTGCGTGCTTGGTGGGAACAGTGGGCGGGAGTGCTTGCAAACCGGCCTTTGGAGGCAGCCGGGGAGGTCTTCAAGTGGGAGAGGGCCGGTTGTGCTCAGAGGCCCCACAGGCCAGGGGCAGGACCCAGCAGGGACCCTGCCCCTGGCCAGCCTTGCCCAGACCATCCTGCCTCCGGGGGTACAGCCCCACCAAGGGGCAGGCTGCGGGGACTGGGTCCAGACATGCCCGGGCGCCTCCCCAGGCTCATCCCCGCTGGTGCCTTTCCCCTGGGCCTAGGCCTCGGTTGAGGCCTCGTTGCAGAGGAGGTTGCTGGCAGGGGCTGTCTCCACACTGCAAGGTGCTGGAGCTCAGAGGGCCTCGTCAGAGGGAAGGGACCAGCAAGGGGCTGGATGCCCAAGACCTCTTTGACCCAGCAGCCTCAGGGCAGCAGGGAGAGCAAGAGGCCCAACTTGCCCCTAGGTCGGCTCTGCCCCTTCCCACACAGGCGGCCAGCCCAGCAGCTGCCTGACAGACTCTGGCTCTGCCGAGCTCTCTGTCGGTGCAGGGGGCAGATCAGACGTGTGCATGTGGTTCTGCCTTGGCCTGGCAGTGTGGACACCCTGCCTTGCCCCCAGGCTCAGGGGCAAGGGCCCGGAGAGAGCACCACCCTGAAGCGCTTTTCTCCCGGGCTTGGGAGCATTGTGCACGCCTGCTGGGAACAGTGGGAGGGAGCGGTTGCAAACCGGCCTTTGGAGGCAGACGGGGCGGTCTTCCAGTGGGAGAGGGCCGGTTGTGCTCAGAGGCCCCACAGGCTAGTGTCAGGACGCAGCAGGGCCCGTGCCCCTGGCCAGCCTTGCCCAGACCTTCCTGGCCTCCGGGGGTACTGCCCCACCAAGGGGCAGGCTGCGGGGACTGGGTCCAGACATGCTCGGGCGCCTCCCCTGGCTCATCCCCGCTGGTGCCTTTCCCCTGGGCCTAGGCCTCGGTTGAGGCCTCCTTGGAGAGGAGGTTGCTGGCAGGGGCTGTCTCCACACTGCAAGGTGCTGGAGCTCAGAGGGCCTCGTCAGCGGGAAGGGACCAGCAAGGGGCTGGATGCCCAAGACCTCTTTGGCCCAGCAGCCTCAGGGCAGCAGGGAGAGCAAGAGGCCCAACTTGCCCCTAGGTCAGCTCTGCCCCTTCCCACACAGGCGGCCAGCCCAGCAGCTGCCTGACAGACTCTGGCTCCCCCGAGCTCTCGGCCGGTGCAGGGGTCAGGAACAGACGTGTGCATGTGGTTCTGCCTTGGTCTGGGAGTGTGGACCCACTGCATGGCCCCCAGGCTCAGGGGCAAGGGCCCGGAGAGAGCAACACCCCGAAGTGCTTTTCTCCCGGGCTTGGGAGCATTGTGCGTGTCTGGCGGGAACAGCGGGCGGGAGTGTTGCAAACCGGCCTTTGGAGGCAGCCGGGGAGGTCTTACAGTGGGAGAGGGTCGGTTGTGCTCAGAGGCCCCAGAGTCCAGGGGCAGGACCCAGCAGGGCCCCAGCCCCTGGCCAGCCTTGCCCAGACCTTCCTGGCCTCCGGGGGTACTGCCCCACCAAGGGGCAGGCTGCGGGGACTGGGTCCAGACATGCCCGGGCGCCTCCCCAGTCTTATCCCCGCTGGTGCCTTTCCCCTGGGCCTAGGCCTCGGTTTAGGCCTCCTTGGAGAGGAGGTTGCTGGCAGGGGCTGTCTCCACACTGCAAGGTGCTGGAGCTCAGAGGGCCTCGTCAGAGGGAAGGGACCAGCAAAGGGCTGGATGCCCAAGACCTCTTTGACCCAGCAGCCTCAGGGCAGCAGGGAGAGCAAGAGGCCCAACTTGCCCCTAGGTTGGCTCTGCCCCGTCCCACACAGGCAGCCAGCCCAGCAGCAGCCTGGCAGTCTCTGGCTCCCCCGAGCTCTCTGCCGGTGTAGGGGGCAGGAACAGACGTGTGCATGTCGTTCTGCCTTGGCCTGGGAGTGTATTCCCCCTGCCTGGCCCCCAGGCTCAGGGGCAAGGGCCCGGAGAGAGCACCACCCCGAAGCGCTTTTCTCCCGGGCTTGGGAGCATTTTGCGTGCTTGGTGGGAACAGTGGGCGGGAGTGCTTGCAAACCGGCCTTTGGAGGCAGCCGGGGAGGTCTTCCAGTGGGAGAGGGCCGGTTGTGCTCAGAGGCCCCACAGGCCAGGGGCAGGACCCAGCAGGGCCCCAGCCCCTGGCCTGCCTTGCCCAGACCTTCCTGGCCTCAGGGGGTACTGCCCCACCAAGGGGCAGGCTGCGGGGACTGGGTCCAGAGATGCTCAGGCGCCTCCCCTGGCTCATCCCCGCTGGTGCGTTTCCCCTGGGCCTAGGCCTCGGTTGAGGCCTCCTTGGAGAGGAGGTTGCTGGCAGGGGCTGTCTCCACACTGCAAGGTGCTGGAGCTCAGAGTGCCTCGTCAGAGGGAAGGGACCAGTAAGGGGCTGGATGCCCAAGACGACTTTGGCCCAGCAGCCTCAGGGCAGCAGGGAGAGCAGAGGCCCAACTTTCCCCTAGGGCGGCTCTGCCGCTTCCCACACAGGCGGCCAACCCAGCAGCTGCCTGACAGACTCTGGCTCCCCCAAGCTCTCTGCCGGTGCAGGGGACAGGAACAGACGTGGGCATGTGGTTCTGCCTTGGCCTGGGAGTGTGTTCCCCCTGCCTTGCCCCCAGGCTCAGGGGCAAGGGCCCGGAGAGAGCACCACCCCGAAGCGCTTTTCTCACGGGCTTGGGAGCATTGTGCGAGCCTGGCGTGAACAGCGGGCGGGAGTGTTTGCAAACAGGACTTTGGAGGCAGCCGGGGAGGTCTTCCAGTGGGAGAGGGCCGGTTGTGCTCAGAGGCCCCACAGGCCAGGGGCAGGACCCAGAAGGGCCCCTGCCCCTGGCCAGCCTTGCCCAGACCTTCCTGGCCTCCGGGGGTACTGCCCCACCAAGGGGCAGGCTGTGGGGACTGGGTCCAGACATGTCCGTGTGCCTCCCCAGGATCATCCCCGCTGGTGCCTTTCCCCTGGGCGTAGGCCTCGGTTGAGGCCTCTTTGGAGAGGAGGTTGCTGGCAGGGGCTGTCTCCACACTGCAAGGTGCTGGAGCTCAGAGGGCCTCGTCAGAGGGAAGGGACCAGCAAGGGGCTGGATGCCCAAGACCTCTTTGGCCCAGCAGCCTCAGGGCAGAAGGGAGAGCAAGAGGCCCAACTTGCCCCTAGGTCGACTCTGCCCCTTCCCACACAGGCGGCCAGCCCAGCAGCTGCCTGACAGACTCTGGCTCCCCCGAGCTCTCTGCCGGTGCACGGGTCAGGAACAGACGTGTGCATGTGGTTCTGCCTTGGTCTGGGAGTGTGGACCCACTGCCTGGCCCAAAGGCTCAGGGGCAAGGGCCCGGAGAGAGCAACACCCCGAAGTGCTTTTCTCCCGGGATTGGGAGCATTGTGCGTGCCTGGCAAGAACAGCGGGCGGGAGTGTTGCAAACCGGCCTTTGGAGGCAGCCGGGGAGGTCTTCCAGTGGGAGAGGGCCGGTTGTGCTCAGAGGCCCCAGAGGCCATGGGCAGGACCCAGCAGGGCGCCTGCCCCTGGCCAGCCTTGCCCAGACCTTCCTGGCCTCCGGGGGTACTGCCCCACCAAGGGGCAGGCTGCGGGGACTGGGTCCAGACATGCCCGGGCGCCTCCCCAGGCTCATCCCCGCTGGTGCCTTTCCCCTGGGCCTAGGCCTCGGTTGAGGCCTCCTTGGAGAGGAGGTTGCTGGCAGGGGCTGTCTCCACACTGCAAGGTGCTGGAGCTCAGAGGGCCTCGTCAGAGGGAAGGGACCAGCAAGGGGCTGGATGCCCAAGACCTCTTTGGCCCAGCAGCCTCAAGGCAGCAGGGAGAGCAAGAGGCCCAACTTGCCCCTAGTTCGGCTCTGCCCCTTCCCACACAGGCGGCCAGCCCAGCAGCTGCCTGACAGACTCTGGCTCCCCTGAGCTCTCTGCCGGTGCAGGGGGCAGGAACAGACGTGTGCATGTGGTTCTGCCTTGGCCTGGGAGTGTTTTCCCCCTGCATTGCCCCCAGGCTCAGGGGCCAGGGCCCGGTGGGAGCACCACCCCGAAGTGCTTTGCTCCCGGGCTTGGGAGCATTGTGCGCGCCTGCTGGGAACAGTGGGCGGGAGCGCTTGCAAACCGGCCTTTGGAGGCAGCCGGGGAGGTCTTCCAGTGGGAGAGGGCCGGTTGTGCTCAGAGGCCCCACAGGCCAGGGTCAGGACCCAGCAGGGCCCCTGCCCCTGGCCAGCCTTGCCCAGACCTTCCTGGCCTCCGGGGGTACTGCCCCACCAAGGGGCAGGCTGCGGGGACTGGGTCCAGACATGTCCGTGCGCCTCCCCAGGATCATCCCCGCTGGTGCCTTTCCCCTGGGCGTAGGCCTCGGTTTAGGCCTCTTTGGAGAGGAGGTTGCTGGCAGGGGCTGTCTCCACACTGCAAGGTGCTGGAGCTCAGAGGGCCTCGTCAGAGGGAAGGATCCAGCAAAGGGCTGGATGCCCAAGACTTCTTTGACCCAGGAGCCTCAGGGCAGCAGGGAGAGCAAGAGGCCCAACTTGCCCCTAGGTCGGCTCTGCCCCGTCCCACACAGGCAGCCAGCCCAGCAGCAGCCTGGCAGTCTCTGGCTCCCCCGAGCTCTCTGCCGGTGTAGGGGGCAGGAACAGACGTGTGCATGTCGTTCTGCCTTGGCCTGGGAGTGTGTTCCCCCTGCCTGGCCCCCAGGCTCAGGGGCAAGGGCCCGGAGAGAGCACCAGCCCGAAGCGCTTTTCTCCCGGGCTTGGGAGCATTGTGCGTGCCTGGTGGGAACAGCGGGTGGGAGTGCTTGCAAACGTCCTTTGGAGGCAGACGGGGAGGTCTTCCAGTGGGAGAGTGCCGGTTGTGCTCAGACGCACCACAGGCCAGGGGCAGGACCCAGCAGTGTCCCTGCCCCTGGCAGCCTTGCCCAGACCTTCCTGCCCTCCGGGGGTACTGCCCCACCAAGGGGCAGGTTGGGGGGACTGGGTCCAGACATGGCCGGGCGCCTCCCCAGGCTCATCGCCGCTGGTGCCTTTCCCCTAGGCCTAGGCCTCGGTTGAGGCCTCCTTGGAGAGGAGGTTGCTGGCAGGGGCTGTCTCCACACTGCAAGGCGCTGGAGCTCAGAGGGCCTCGTCAGAGGGAAGGGACCAGAAAGGGGCTGGATGCCCAAGACCTCTTTGGCCCAGCAGCCTCAGGGCAGCAGGGAGAGCAAGAGGCCCAACTTGCCCCTAGGTCGGCTCTGCCCCTTCCCACACAGGCCGCCAGCCCAGCAGCTGCCTGGCAGATTCTGCCTCCCCCGAGCTCTCTGCCGGTGCAGGGGTCAGGAACAGACGTGTGCATGTGTTTCTGCCTTGGCCTGGGAGTGTGGACACCATGCCTGGCCCCCAGGCTCAGGGGCAAGGGCCCGGAGAGAGCACCACCCCGAAGCGCTTTTCTCCCGGGCTTGGGAGCATTTTTCGTGCTTGGTGGGAACAGTGGGCGGGAGTGCTTGCAAACCGGCCTTTGGAGGCAGCCGGGGAGGTCTTCCAGTGGGAGAGGGCCGGTTGTGCTCAGAGGCCCCACAGGCCAGGGGCAGGACCCAGCAGGGCCCCAGCCCCTGGCCTGCCTTTCCCAGACCTTCCTGCCTCCGGGGTTACAGCCCCACCAAGGGGCAGGCTGCGGGGACTGGGTCCAGACATGCCCGGGCGCCTCCCCAGTCTCATCCCCGCTGGTGCCTTTCCCCTGGGCTTAGGCCTCGGTTGAGGCCTCCTTGGAGAGCAGGTTGCTGGCAGGGGCTGTCTCCACACTGCAAGGTGCTGGAGCTCAGAGGGCCTCGTCAGAGGGAAGGGACCAGTAAGGGGCTGGATGCCCAAGACGACTTTGGCCCAGCAGCCTCAGGGCAGCAGGGAGAGCAAGAGGCCCAACTTGCCCCTAGGACGGCTCTGCCCCTTCCCACACAGGCGGCCATCCCAGCAGCTGCCTGACAGACTCTGGCTCCCTCAAGCTCTCTGCCGGTGCAGGGGACAGGAACAGACTTGGGCATGTGGTTCTGCCTTGGACTGGGAGTGTGTTCCCCTGCCTTGCCCCCAGGCTCAGGGGCAAGGGCCCGGTGAGAGCACCACCCCGAAGCGCTTTTTTCCCGGGCTTGGGAGCATTGTGCGTGCCTGGCGGGAACAGCGGGCGCGAGTGTTGGCAAACCGGCCTTTGGAGGCAGTCGGGGAGGTCTCCAGCGGGAGAGGGCCGGTCATGCTCAGAGGCCCCACAGGCCAGGGGCAGGACCCAGCAGGGCCCCTGCCCCTGGCCAGCCTTGCCCAGACCTTCCTGGCCTCCGGGGGTACTGCCCCACCAAGGGGCAGGCTGCGGGGACTGTGTCCAGACATTCCCAGGCGCCTCCCCAGGTTCATCCCCGCTGGTGCCTTTCCCTGGGACTAGGCCTCGGTTGAGGCCTCCTTGGAGAGGAGGTTGCTGGCAGGGGCTGTCTCCACTCTGCAAGGTGCTAGAGCTCAGAGGGCCTCGTCAGATGGAAGGGACCAGCAAAGGGCTGGATGCCCAAGACCTCTTTGGCCCAGCAGCCTCAGGGCAGCAGGGAGAGCAAGAGGCCCAACTTGCCCCTAGGTCAGCTCTGCCCCTTCCCACACAGGCGGCCATCCCAGCAGCTGCCTGACAGACTCTGGCTCCCGCGAGCTCTCTGCCGGTGCAGGGGGCAGGAACAGACGTGTGCATGTGGTTCTGCCTTGGCCTGGGAGTGTGGATCACCTGCCTGGCCCCCAGGCTCAGGGGCAAGGGCCCGGAGAGAGCACCACCCCGAAGCGCTTTTCTCCCGGGCTTGGGAGCATTGTGCGCGCCTGGTGGGAACAGTGGGCGGGAGTGCTTGCAAACCGGCCTTTGGAGGCAGCCGGGGAGGTCTTCCAGTGGGAGAGGGCCGGTTGTGCTCAGAGGCCCCACAGGCCAGGGGCAGGACCCAGCAGGGACCCTGCCCCTGGCCAGCCTTTCCCAGACCTTCCTGGCCTCCGGGGGTACTGTCCCACCAAGGGGCAGGCTGCGGGGACTGGGTCCAGACATGCCCGGGCGCCTCCCCAGTCTCATCCCCGCTGGTGCCTTTCCCCTGGGCCTAGGCCTCGGTTGAGGCCTCCTTGGAGAGGAGGTTGCTGGCAGGGGCTGTCTCCACACTGCAAGGTGCTGGAGCTCAGAGGGCCTCGTCAGAGGGAAGGGACCAGCAAGGGGCTGGATGCCCAAGACCTCTTTGGCCCAGCAGCCTCAGGGCAGCAGGGAGAGCAAGAGGCCCAACTTGCCCCTAGGTCGGCTCTGCCCCTTCCCACACAGGCGGCCAGCCCAGCAGCTGCCTGACAGACTCTGGCTCCCCTGAGCTCTCTGCCGGTGCAGGGGGCAGGAACAGACGTGTGCATGTGGTTCTGCCTTGGCCTGGGAGTGTGTTCCCACTGCATTGCCCCCAGGCTCAGGGGCAAGGGCCCGGTGAGAGCACCACCCCGAAGCGCTTTTCTACCGGGCTTGGGAGCATTGTGCGCGCCTGCTGGGAACAGTGGGCGGGAGCGCTTGCAAACCGGCCTTTGGAGGCAGCCGGGGAGGTCTTCTAGTGGGAGAGGGTCGGTTGTGCTCAGAGGCCCCACAGGCCAGGGGCAGGACCCAGCACGGCCCCTGCCCCTCGCCAGCATTGCCCAGACCTTCCTGGCCTCCGGGGGTACTGCCCCACCAAGGGGCAGGCTGGGGGGACTGGGTCCAGACATGCTCGGGCGCCTCCCCTGGCTCATCCCCGCTGGTGCATTTCCCCTGGGCCTAGGCCTCGGTTGAGGCCTCCTTGGAGAGGAGGTTGCTGGCAGGGGCTGTCTCCACACTGCAAGGTGCTGGAGCTCAGAGGGCCTCGTCAGAGGGAAGGGACCAGCAAGGGGCTGGATGCCCAAGACCTCTTTGGCCCAGCAGCCTCAGGGCAGCAGGGAGAGCAAGAGGCCCAACTTGCCCCTAGGTCGGCTCTGCCCCTTCCCACACAGGCGGCCAGCCCAGCAGCTGCCTGACAGACTCTGGCTCCCCTGAGCTCTCTGCCGGTGCAGGGGGCAGGAACAGACGTGTGCATGTGGTTCTGCCTTGGCCTGGGAGTGTGGAACCCCTGCATTGCCCCAAGGCTCAGGGGCAAGGGCCCGGTGGGAGCACCACCCCGAAGCGCTTTTCTCCCGGGCATGGGAGCATTGTGCGCGCCTGGTGGGAACAGTGGGCGGGAGTGTTGGCAAACCGGCCTTTGGAGGCAGCCGGGGAGGTCTTCCAGTGGGAGAGGGCCGGTTGTGCTCAGAGGCCCCACAGTCCAGGGGCAGGACCCAGCAGGGCCCCTGCCCCTGGCCAGCCTTGCCCAGACCTTCCTGGCCTCCGGGTGTACTGCCCCACCAAGGGGCAGGCTGCGGGGACTGGGTCCAGACATGCTCGGGCGCCTCCCCTGGCTCATCCCCGCTGGTGCCTTTCCCCTGGGCCTAGGCCTCGGTTGAGGCCTCCTTGGAGAGGAGGTTGCTGGCAGGGGCTGTGTCCACACTGCAAGGTGCTGGAGCTCAGAGGGCCTCGTCAGAGGGAAGGGACCAGCAAGGGGCTGGATGCCCAAGACCTCTTTGGCCCAGCAGCCTCAGGGCAGCAGGGAGAGCAAGAGGCCCAACTTGCCCCTAGGTCGGCTCTGCCCCTTCCCACACAGGCGGCCAGCCCAGCAGCTGCCTGACAGACTCTGGCTCCCCTGAGCTCTCTGCCGGTGCAGGGGGCAGGAACAGACGTGTGCATGTGGTTCTGCCTTGGCCTGGGAGTGTGGAACCCCTGCATTGCCCCAAGGCTCAGGGGCAAGGGCCCGGTGGGAGCACCACCCCGAAGCGCTTTTCTCCCGGGCTTGGGAGCATTGTGCGCGCCTGGTGGGAACAGTGGGCGGGAGTGTTGGCAAACCGGCCTTTGGAGGCAGCCGGGGAGGTCTTCCAGTGGGAGAGGGCCGGTTGTGCTCAGAGGCCCCACAGGCCAGGGGCAGGACCCAGCAGGGCCCCTGCCCCTGGCCAGCCTTGCCCAGACCTTCCTGGCCTCCGGGTGTACTGCCCCACCAAGGGGCAGGCTGCGGGGACTGGGTCCAGACATGCTCGGGCGCCTCCCCTGGCTCATCCCCGCTGGTGCCTTTCCCCTGGGCCTAGGCCTCGGTTGAGGCCTCCTTGGAGAGGAGGTTGCTGGCAGGGGCTGTGTCCACACTGCAAGGTGCTGGAGCTCAGAGGGCCTCGTCAGAGGGAAGGGACCAGTAAGGGGCTGGATGCCCAAGACGTCTTTGGACCAGCAGCCTCAGGGCAGCAGGGAGAGCAAGAGGCCCAACTTGCCCCTAGGGCGGCTCTGCCCCTTCCCACACAGGCGGCCAACCCAGCAGCTGCCTGACAGACTCTGGCTCCCCCAAGGTCTCTGGCAGTGCAGGGGATAGGAACAGACGTGGGTATGTGGTTCTGCCTTGGCCTGGGAGTGTGTTCCCCCTGCCTTGCCCCCAGGCTCAGGGGCAAGGGCCCGGAGAGAGCACCACCCCGAAGCGCTTTTCTCACGGGCTTGGGAGCATTGTGCGAGCCTGGCGTGAACAGCGGGCTGGAGTGCTTGCAAACAGGCCTTTGGAGGCAGACGGGGAAGTCTTCCAGCGGGAGAGTGCCGGTTGTGCTCAGAGGTCCCACAGGCCAGGGGCAGGACCCAGCAGTGTCCCTGCCCCTGGCAGCCTTGCCCAGACCTTCCTGGCCTCCGGGGGTACAGCCCCACCAAGGGGCAGGCTGCGGGGACTGGGTCCAGACATGGCCGGGCGCCTCCCCAGGCTCAACCCCACTGGTGCCTTTCCCCTGGGCCTAGGCCTCGGTTGAGGCCTCTTGGAGAGGAGGTTGCTGGCAGGGGCTGTCTCCACACTGCAAGGTGCTGGAGCTCAGAGGGCCTCGTCAGAGGGAAGGGACCAGCAAGGGGCTGGATGCCCAAGACCTCTTTGGCCCTGCAACCTCAGGGCAGCAGGGAGAGCAAGAGGCCCAACTTGCCCCTAGGTCGGCTCTGCCCCTTCCCACACAGGCGGCCAGCCCAGCAGCTGCCTGACAGACTCTGGCTCCCCTAGCTCTCTGCTGGTACAGGGGGCAGGAACAGACGTGTGCATGTGGTTCTGCCTTGGCCTGGGAGTTTGTTCCGCCTGCGTTGCCCCCAGGCTCAGGGGCAAGGGCCCGGTGAGAGCACCACCCCGAAGCGCTTTTCTCCGGGACTTGGGAGCATTGTGCGCAGCTGGTGGGAACAGTGGGCGTGAGTGTTGGCAAACCGGCCTTTGGAGGCAGCCGGGGAGGTCTTCCAGCGGGAGAGGGCCGGATGTGCTCAGAGGCCCCACAGGCCAGGGGCAGAACCCAGCAGGTCCCCTGCCCCTGGCCAGCCTTTCCCAGACCTTCCTGGCCTCCGGGGGTACTGCCCCACCAAGGGGCAGGCTGCGGGGACTGGGTCCAGACATGCTCGGGCGCCTCCCCAGTCTCATCCCCGCTGGTGCCTTTCCCCTGGGCCTAGGCCTCGGTTGAGGCCTCCTTGGAGAGGAGGTTGCTGGCAGGGGCTGTGTCCACACTGCAAGGTGCTGGAGCTCAGAGGGCCTCGTCAGAGGGAAGGGACCAGTAAGGGGCTGGATGCCCAAGACGTCTTTGGCCCAGCAGCCTCAGGGCAGCAGGGAGAGCAAGAGGCCCAACTTGCCCCTAGCGCGGCTCTGCCCCTTCCCACACAGGCGGCCAACCCAGCAGCTGCCTGACAGACTCTGGCTCCCCCAAGTTCTCTGGCAGTGCAGGGGACAGGAACAGACGTGGGCATGTGGTTCTGCCTTGGCCTGGGAGTGTGTTCCCCCTGCCTTGCCCCCAGGCTCAGGGGCAAGGGCCCGGAGAGAGCACCACCCCGAAGCGCTTTTCTCCCGGGCTTGGGAGCATTGTGCGAGCCTGGCGTGAACAGCGGGCGGGAGTGTTTGCAAAAGGACTTTGGAGGCAGCCGGGGAGGTCTTCCAGTGGGAGAGGGCCGGTTGTGCTCAGAGGCCCCACAGGCCAGGGGCAGGACCCAGCAGGGCCCCTGCCCCTAGCCAGCCTTGCCCAGACCTTCCTGCCCTCCGGGGGTACTGCCCCACCAAGGGGCAGGCTGTGGGGACTGGGTCCAGACATGTCCGTGCGCCTCCCCAGGATCATCCCCGCTGGTGCCTTTCCCCTGGGCGTAGGCCTCGGTTGAGGTCTCTTTGGAGAGGAGGTTGCTGGCAGGGGCTGTCTCCACACTGCAAGGTGCTGGAGCTCAGAGGGCCTCGTCAGAGGGAAGGGACCAGCAAAGGGCTGGATTCCCAAGACCTCTTTGGCCCAGCAGCCTCAGGGCAGCAGGGAGAGCAAGAGGCCCAAATTGCCCCTAGGGCGGCTCTGCCCCTTCCCACACAGGCGGCCAACCCAGCAGCTGCCTGACAGACTCTGGCTCCCCCAAGGTCTCTGGCAGTGCAGGGGATAGGAACAGACGTGGGCATGTGGTTCTGCCTTGGCCTGGGAGTGTGTTCCCCCTGCCTTGCCCCCAGGCTCAGGGGCAAGGGCCCGGAGAGAGCACCACCCCGAAGCGCTTTTCTCACGGGCTTGGGAGCATTGTGCGAGCCTGGCGTGAACAGCGGGCTGGAGTGCTTGCAAACAGGCCTTTGGAGGCAGACGGGGAAGTCTTCCAGCGGGAGAGTGCCGGTTGTGCTCAGAGGTCCCACAGGCCAGGGGCAGGACCCAGCAGTGTCCCTGCCCCTGGCAGCCTTGCCCAGACCTTCCTGGCCTCCGGGGGTACAGCCCCACCAAGGGGCAGGCTGCGGGGACTGGGTCCAGACATGGCCGGGCGCCTCCCCAGGCTCAACCCCACTGGTGCCTTTCCCCTGGGCCTAGGCCTCGGTTGAGGCCTCTTGGAGAGGAGGTTGCTGGCAGGGGCTGTCTCCACACTGCAAGGTGCTGGAGCTCAGAGGGCCTCGTCAGAGGGAAGGGACCAGCAAGGGGCTGGATGCCCAAGACCTCTTTGGCCCTGCAACCTCAGGGCAGCAGGGAGAGCAAGAGGCCCAACTTGCCCCTAGGTCGGCTCTGCCCCTTCCCACACAGGCGGCCAGCCCAGCAGCTGCCTGACAGACTCTGGCTCCCCTAGCTCTCTGCTGGTACAGGGGGCAGGAACAGACGTGTGCATGTGGTTCTGCCTTGGCCTGGGAGTTTGTTCCGCCTGCGTTGCCCCCAGGCTCAGGGGCAAGGGCCCGGTGAGAGCACCACCCCGAAGCGCTTTTCTCCGGGACTTGGGAGCATTGTGCGCGCCTGGTGGGAACAGTGGGCGAGAGTGTTGGCAAACCGGCCTTTGGAGGCAGCCGGGGAGGTCTTCCAGCGGGAGAGGGCCGGATGTGCTCAGAGGCCCCACAGGCCAGGGGCAGGACCCAGCAGGTCCCCTGCCCCTGGCCAGCCTTTCCCAGACCTTCCTGGCCTCCGGGGGTACTGTCCCACCAAGGGGCAGGCTGCGGGGACTGGGTCCAGACATGCCCGGGCGCCTCCCCAGTCTCATCCCCGCTGGTGCCTTTCCCCTGGGCCTAGGCCTCGGTTGAGGCCTCCTTGGAGAGGAGGTTGCTGGCAGGGGCTGTCTCCACACTGCAAGGTGCTGGAGCTCAGAGGGCCTCGTCAGAGGGAAGGGACCAGCAAGGGGCTGGATGCCCAAGACCTCTTTGGCCCAGCAGCCTCAGGGCAGCAGGGAGAGCAAGAGGCCCAACTTGCCCCTAGGTCGGCTCTGCCCCTTCCCACACAGGCGGCCAGCCCAGCAGCTGCCTGACAGACTCTGGCTCCCCTGAGCTCTCTGCCGGTGCAGGGGGCAGGAACAGACGTGTGCATGTGGTTCTGCCTTGGCCTGGGAGTGTGTTCCCCCTGCATTGCCCCCAGGCTCAGGGGCAAGGGCCCGGTGAGAGCACCACCCCGAAGCGCTTTTCTACCGGGCTTGGGAGCATTGTGCGCGCCTGCTGGGAACAGTGGGCGGGAGCGCTTGCAAACCGGCCTTTGGAGGCAGCCGGGGAGGTCTTCTAGTGGGAGAGGGTCGGTTGTGCTCAGAGGCCCCACAGGCCAGGGGCAGGACCCAGCACGGCCCCTGCCCCTCGCCAGCATTGCCCAGACCTTCCTGGCCTCCGGGGGTACTGCCCCACCAAGGGGCAGGCTGCGGGGACTGGGTCCAGACATGCTCGGGCGCCTCCCCTGGCTCATCCCCGCTGGTGCATTTCCCCTGGGCCTAGGCCTCGGTTGAGGCCTCCTTGGAGAGGAGGTTGCTGGCAGGGGCTGTCTCCACACTGCAAGGTGCTGGAGCTCAGAGGGCCTCGTCAGAGGGAAGGGACCAGCAAGGGGCTGGATGCCCAAGACCTCTTTGGCCCAGCAGCCTCAGGGCAGCAGGGAGAGCAAGAGGCCCAACTTGCCCCTAGGTCGGCTCTGCCCCTTCCCACACAGGCGGCCAGCCCAGCAGCTGCCTGACAGACTCTGGCTCCCCTGAGCTCTCTGCCGGTGCAGGGGGCAGGAACAGACGTGTGCATGTGGTTCTGCCTTGGCCTGGGAGTGTGGAACCCCTGCATTGCCCCAAGGCTCAGGGGCAAGGGCCCGGTGGGAGCACCACCCCGAAGCGCTTTTCTCCCGGGCATGGGAGCATTGTGCGCGCCTGGTGGGAACAGTGGGCGGGAGTGTTGGCAAACCGGCCTTTGGAGGCAGCCGGGGAGGTCTTCCAGTGGGAGAGGGCCGGTTGTGCTCAGAGGCCCCACAGGCCAGGGGCAGGACCCAGCAGGGCCCCTGCCCCTGGCCAGCCTTGCCCAGACCTTCCTGGCCTCCGGGTGTACTGCCCCACCAAGGGGCAGGCTGCGGGGACTGGGTCCAGACATGCTCGGGCGCCTCCCCTGGCTCATCCCCGCTGGTGCCTTTCCCCTGGGCCTAGGCCTCGGTTGAGGCCTCCTTGGAGAGGAGGTTGCTGGCAGGGGCTGTGTCCACACTGCAAGGTGCTGGAGCTCAGAGGGCCTCGTCAGAGGGAAGGGACCAGCAAGGGGCTGGATGCCCAAGACCTCTTTGGCCCAGCAGCCTCAGGGCAGCAGGGAGAGCAAGAGGCCCAACTTGCCCCTAGGTCGGCTCTGCCCCTTCCCACACAGGCGGCCAGCCCAGCAGCTGCCTGACAGACTCTGGCTCCCCTGAGGTCTCTGCCGGTGCAGGGGGCAGGAACAGACGTGTGCATGTGGTTCTGCCTTGGCCTGGGAGTGTGGAACCCCTGCATTGCCCCAAGGCTCAGGGGCAAGGGCCCGGTGGGAGCACCACCCCGAAGCGCTTTTCTCCCGGGCTTGGGAGCATTGTGCGCGCCTGGTGGGAACAGTGGGCGGGAGTGTTGGCAAACCGGCCTTTGGAGGCAGCCAGGGAGGTCTTCCAGTGGGAGAGGGCCGGTTGTGCTCAGAGGCCCCACAGGCCAGGGGCAGGACCCAGCAGGGCCCCTGCCCCTGGCCAGCCTTGCCCAGACCTTCCTGGCCTCCGGGTGTACTGCCCCACCAAGGGGCAGGCTGCGGGGACTGGGTCCAGACATGCTCGGGCGCCTCCCCTGGCTCATCCCCGCTGGTGCCTTTCCCCTGGGCCTAGGCCTCGGTTGAGGCCTCCTTGGAGAGGAGGTTGCTGGCAGGGGCTGTGTCCACACTGCAAGGTGCTGGAGCTCAGAGGGCCTCGTCAGAGGGAAGGGACCAGTAAGGGGCTGGATGCCCAAGACGTCTTTGGACCAGCAGCCTCAGGGCAGCAGGGAGAGCAAGAGGCCCAACTTGCCCCTAGGGCGGCTCTGCCCCTTCCCACACAGGCGGCCAACCCAGCAGCTGCCTGACAGACTCTGGCTCCCCCAAGGTCTCTGGCAGTGCAGGGGATAGGAACAGACGTGGGCATGTGGTTCTGCCTTGGCCTGGGAGTGTGTTCCCCCTGCCTTGCCCCCAGGCACAGGGGCAAGGGCCCGGAGAGAGCACCACCCCGAAGCGCTTTTCTCACGGGCTTGGGAGCATTGTGCGAGCCTGGCGTGAACAGCGGGCTGGAGTGCTTGCAAACAGGCCTTTGGAGGCAGACGGGGAAGTCTTCCAGCGGGAGAGTGCCGGTTGTGCTCAGAGGTCCCACAGGCCAGGGGCAGGACCCAGCAGTGTCCCTGCCCCTGGCAGCCTTGCCCAGACCTTCCTGGCCTCCGGGGGTACAGCCCCACCAAGGGGCAGGCTGCGGGGACTGGGTCCAGACATGGCCGGGCGCCTCCCCAGGCTCAACCCCACTGGTGCCTTTCCCCTGGGCCTAGGCCTCGGTTGAGGCCTCTTGGAGAGGAGGTTGCTGGCAGGGGCTGTCTCCACACTGCAAGGTGCTGGAGCTCAGAGGGCCTCGTCAGAGGGAAGGGACCAGCAAGGGGCTGGATGCCCAAGACCTCTTTGGCCCTGCAACCTCAGGGCAGCAGGGAGAGCAAGAGGCCCAACTTGCCCCTAGGTCGGCTCTGCCCCTTCCCACACAGGCGGCCAGCCCAGCAGCTGCCTGACAGACTCTGGCTCCCCTAGCTCTCTGCTGGTACAGGGGGCAGGAACAGACGTGTGCATGTGGTTCTGCCTTGGCCTGGGAGTTTGTTCCGCCTGCGTTGCCCCCAGGCTCAGGGGCAAGGGCCCGGTGAGAGCACCACCCCGAAGCGCTTTTCTCCGGGACTTGGGAGCATTGTGCGCAGCTGGTGGGAACAGTGGGCGTGAGTGTTGGCAAACCGGCCTTTGGAGGCAGCCGGGGAGGTCTTCCAGCGGGAGAGGGCCGGATGTGCTCAGAGGCCCCACAGGCCAGGGGCAGAACCCAGCAGGTCCCCTGCCCCTGGCCAGCCTTTCCCAGACCTTCCTGGCCTCCGGGGGTACTGCCCCACCAAGGGGCAGGCTGCGGGGACTGGGTCCAGACATGCTCGGGCGCCTCCCCTGGCTCATCCCCGCTGGTGCCTTTCCCCTGGGCCTAGGCCTCGGTTGAGGCCTCCTTGGAGAGGAGGTTGCTGGCAGGGGCTGTCTCCACACTGCAAGGTGCTGGAGCTCAGAGGGCCTCGTCAGAGGGAAGGGACCAGCAAGGGGCTGGATGCCCAAGACCTCTTTGGCCCAGCAGCCTCAGGGCAGCAGGGAGAGCAAGAGGCCCAACTTGCCCCTAGGTCGGCTCTGCCCCTTCCCACACAGGCGGCCAGCCCAGCAGCTGCCTGACAGACTCTGGCTCCCCTGAGCTCTCTGCCGGTGCAGGGGGCAGGAACAGACGTGTGCATGTGGTTCTGCCTTGGCCTGGGAGTGTGGAACCCCTGCATTGCCCCAAGGCTCAGGGGCAAGGGCCCGGTGGGAGCACCACCCCGAAGCGCTTTTCTCCCGGGCTTGGGAGCATTGTGCGCGCCTGGTGGGAACAGTGGGCGGGAGTGTTGGCAAACCGGCCTTTGGAGGCAGCCGGGGAGGTCTTCCAGTGGGAGAGGGCCGGTTGTGCTCAGAGGCCCCACAGGCCAGGGGCAGGACCCAGCAGGGCCCCTGCCCCTGGCCAGCCTTGCCCAGACCTTCCTGGCCTCCGGGTGTACTGCCCCACCAAGGGGCAGGCTGCGGGGACTGGGTCCAGACATGCTCGGGCGCCTCCCCTGGCTCATCCCCGCTGGTGCCTTTCCCCTGGGCCTAGGCCTCGGTTGAGGCCTCCTTGGAGAGGAGGTTGCTGGCAGGGGCTGTGTCCACACTGCAAGGTGCTGGAGCTCAGAGGGCCTCGTCAGAGGGAAGGGACCAGCAAGGGGCTGGATGCCCAAGACCTCTTTGGCCCAGCAGCCTCAGGGCAGCAGGGAGAGCAAGAGGCCCAACTTGCCCCTAGGTCGGCTCTGCCCCTTCCCACACAGGCGGCCAGCCCAGCAGCTGCCTGACAGACTCTGGCTCCCCTGAGCTCTCTGCCGGTGCAGGGGGCAGGAACAGACGTGTGCATGTGGTTCTGCCTTGGCCTGGGAGTGTGGAACCCCTGCATTGCCCCAAGGCTCAGGGGCAAGGGCCCGGTGGGAGCACCACCCCGAAGCGCTTTTCTCCCGGGCTTGGGAGCATTGTGCGCGCCTGGTGGGAACAGTGGGCGGGAGTGTTGGCAAACCGGCCTTTGGAGGCAGCCAGGGAGGTCTTCCAGTGGGAGAGGGCCGGTTGTGCTCAGAGGCCCCACAGGCCAGGGGCAGGACCCAGCAGGGCCCCTGCCCCTGGCCAGCCTTGCCCAGACCTTCCTGGCCTCCGGGTGTACTGCCCCACCAAGGGGCAGGCTGCGGGGACTGGGTCCAGACATGCTCGGGCGCCTCCCCTGGCTCATCCCCGCTGGTGCCTTTCCCCTGGGCCTAGGCCTCGGTTGAGGCCTCCTTGGAGAGGAGGTTGCTGGCAGGGGCTGTGTCCACACTGCAAGGTGCTGGAGCTCAGAGGGCCTCGTCAGAGGGAAGGGACCAGTAAGGGGCTGGATGCCCAAGACGTCTTTGGACCAGCAGCCTCAGGGCAGCAGGGAGAGCAAGAGGCCCAACTTGCCCCTAGGGCGGCTCTGCCCCTTCCCACACAGGCGGCCAACCCAGCAGCTGCCTGACAGACTCTGGCTCCCCCAAGGTCTCTGGCAGTGCAGGGGATAGGAACAGACGTGGGCATGTGGTTCTGCCTTGGCCTGGGAGTGTGTTCCCCCTGCCTTGCCCCCAGGCACAGGGGCAAGGGCCCGGAGAGAGCACCACCCCGAAGCGCTTTTCTCACGGGCTTGGGAGCATTGTGCGAGCCTGGCGTGAACAGCGGGCTGGAGTGCTTGCAAACAGGCCTTTGGAGGCAGACGGGGAAGTCTTCCAGCGGGAGAGTGCCGGTTGTGCTCAGAGGTCCCACAGGCCAGGGGCAGGACCCAGCAGTGTCCCTGCCCCTGGCAGCCTTGCCCAGACCTTCCTGGCCTCCGGGGGTACAGCCCCACCAAGGGGCAGGCTGCGGGGACTGGGTCCAGACATGGCCGGGCGCCTCCCCAGGCTCAACCCCACTGGTGCCTTTCCCCTGGGCCTAGGCCTCGGTTGAGGCCTCTTGGAGAGGAGGTTGCTGGCAGGGGCTGTCTCCACACTGCAAGGTGCTGGAGCTCAGAGGGCCTCGTCAGAGGGAAGGGACCAGCAAGGGGCTGGATGCCCAAGACCTCTTTGGCCCTGCAACCTCAGGGCAGCAGGGAGAGCAAGAGGCCCAACTTGCCCCTAGGTCGGCTCTGCCCCTTCCCACACAGGCGGCCAGCCCAGCAGCTGCCTGACAGACTCTGGCTCCCCTAGCTCTCTGCTGGTACAGGGGGCAGGAACAGACGTGTGCATGTGGTTCTGCCTTGGCCTGGGAGTTTGTTCCGCCTGCGTTGCCCCCAGGCTCAGGGGCAAGGGCCCGGTGAGAGCACCACCCCGAAGCGCTTTTCTCCGGGACTTGGGAGCATTGTGCGCAGCTGGTGGGAACAGTGGGCGTGAGTGTTGGCAAACCGGCCTTTGGAGGCAGCCGGGGAGGTCTTCCAGCGGGAGAGGGCCGGATGTGCTCAGAGGCCCCACAGGCCAGGGGCAGAACCCAGCAGGTCCCCTGCCCCTGGCCAGCCTTTCCCAGACCTTCCTGGCCTCCGGGGGTACTGCCCCACCAAGGGGCAGGCTGCGGGGACTGGGTCCAGACATGCTCGGGCGCCTCCCCTGGCTCATCCCCGCTGGTGCCTTTCCCCTGGGCCTAGGCCTCGGTTGAGGCCTCCTTGGAGAGGAGGTTGCTGGCAGGGGCTGTCTCCACACTGCAAGGTGCTGGAGCTCAGAGGGCCTCGTCAGAGGGAAGGGACCAGCAAGGGGCTGGATGCCCAAGACCTCTTTGGCCCAGCAGCCTCAGGGCAGCAGGGAGAGCAAGAGGCCCAACTTGCCCCTAGGTCGGCTCTGCCCCTTCCCACACAGGCGGCCAGCCCAGCAGCTGCCTGACAGACTCTGGCTCCCCTGAGCTCTCTGCCGGTGCAGGGGGCAGGAACAGACGTGTGCATGTGGTTCTGCCTTGGCCTGGGAGTGTGGAACCCCTGCATTGCCCCAAGGCTCAGGGGCAAGGGCCCGGTGGGAGCACCACCCCGAAGCGCTTTTCTCCCGGGCTTGGGAGCATTGTGCGCGCCTGGTGGGAACAGTGGGCGGGAGTGTTGGCAAACCGGCCTTTGGAGGCAGCCGGGGAGGTCTTCCAGTGGGAGAGGGCCGGTTGTGCTCAGAGGCCCCACAGGCCAGGGGCAGGACCCAGCAGGGCCCCTGCCCCTGGCCAGCCTTGCCCAGACCTTCCTGGCCTCCGGGTGTACTGCCCCACCAAGGGGCAGGCTGCGGGGACTGGGTCCAGACATGCTCGGGCGCCTCCCCTGGCTCATCCCCGCTGGTGCCTTTCCCCTGGGCCTAGGCCTCGGTTGAGGCCTCCTTGGAGAGGAGGTTGCTGGCAGGGGCTGTGTCCACACTGCAAGGTGCTGGAGCTCAGAGGGCCTCGTCAGAGGGAAGGGACCAGCAAGGGGCTGGATGCCCAAGACCTCTTTGGCCCAGCAGCCTCAGGGCAGCAGGGAGAGCAAGAGGCCCAACTTGCCCCTAGGTCGGCTCTGCCCCTTCCCACACAGGCGGCCAGCCCAGCAGCTGCCTGACAGACTCTGGCTCCCCTGAGCTCTCTGCCGTTGCAGGGGGCAGGAACAGACGTGTGCATGTGGTTCTTCCTTGGCCTGGGAGTGTGGAACCCCTGCATTGCCCCAAGGCTCAGGGGCAAGGGCCCGGTGGGAGCACCACCCCGAAGCGCTTTTCTCCCGGGCTTGGGAGCATTGTGCGCGCCTGGTGGGAACAGTGGGCGGGAGTGTTGGCAAACCGGCCTTTGGAGGCAGCCGGGGAGGTCTTCCAGTGGGAGAGGGCCGGTTGTGCTCAGAGGCCCCACAGGCCAGGGGCAGGACCCAGCAGGGCCCCTGCCCCTGGCCAGCCTTGCCCAGACCTTCCTGGCCTCCGGGTGTACTGCCCCACCAAGGGGCAGGCTGCGGGGACTGGGTCCAGACATGCTCGGGCGCCTCCCCTGGCTCATCCCCGCTGGTGCCTTTCCCCTGGGCCTAGGCCTCGGTTGAGGCCTCCTTGGAGAGGAGGTTGCTGGCAGGGGCTGTCTCCACACTGCAAGGTGCTGGAGCTCAGAGGGCCTCGTCAGAGGGAAGGGACCAGTAAGGGGCTGGATGCCCAAGACGTCTTTGGCCCAGCAGCCTCAGGGCAGCAGGGAGAGCAAGAGGCCCAACTTGCCCCTAGGGCGGCTCTGCCCCTTCCCACACAGGCGGCCAACCCAGCAGCTGCCTGACAGACTCTGGCTCCCCCAAGGTCTCTGGCAGTGCAGGGGATAGGAACAGACGTGGGCATGTGGTTCTGCCTTGGCCTGGGAGTGTGTTCCCCCTGCCTTGCCCCCAGGCTCAGGGGCAAGGGCCCGGAGAGAGCACCACCCCGAAGCGCTTTTCTCACGGGCTTGGGAGCATTGTGCGAGCCTGGCGTGAACAGCGGGCTGGAGTGCTTGCAAACAGGCCTTTGGAGGCAGACGGGGAAGTCTTCCAGCGGGAGAGTGCCGGTTGTGCTCAGAGGTCCCACAGGCCAGGGGCAGGACCCAGCAGTGTCCCTGCCCCTGGCAGCCTTCCCCAGACCTTCCTGGCCTCCGGGGGTACAGCCCCACCAAGGGGCAGGCTGCGGGGACTGGGTCCAGACATGGCCGGGCGCCTCCCCAGGCTCAACCCCACTGGTGCCTTTCCCCTGGGCCTAGGCCTCGGTTGAGGCCTCTTGGAGAGGAGGTTGCTGGCAGGGGCTGTCTCCACACTGCAAGGTGCTGGAGCTCAGAGGGCCTCGTCAGAGGGAAGGGACCAGCAAGGGGCTGGATGCCCAAGACCTCTTTGGCCCTGCAACCTCAGGGCAGCAGGGAGAGCAAGAGGCCCAACTTGCCCCTAGGTCGGCTCTGCCCCTTCCCACACAGGCGGCCAGCCCAGCAGCTGCCTGACAGACTCTGGCTCCCCTAGCTCTCTGCTGGTACAGGGGGCAGGAACAGACGTGTGCATGTGGTTCTGCCTTGGCCTGGGAGTTTGTTCCGCCTGCGTTGCCCCCAGGCTCAGGGGCAAGGGCCCGGTGAGAGCACCACCCCGAAGCGCTTTTCTCCGGGACTTGGGAGCATTGTGCGCGCCTGGTGGGAACAGTGGGCGTGAGTGTTGGCAAACCGGCCTTTGGAGGCAGCCGGGGAGGTCTTCCAGCGGGAGAGGGCCGGATGTGCTCAGAGGCCCCACAGGCCAGGGGCAGGACCCAGCAGGTCCCCTGCCCCTGGCCAGCCTTTCCCAGACCTTCCTGGCCTCCGGGGGTACTGTCCCACCAAGGGGCAGGCTGCGGGGACTGGGTCCAGACATGCCCGGGCGCCTCCCCAGTCTCATCCCCGCTGGTGCCTTTCCCCTGGGCCTAGGCCTCGGTTGAGGCCTCCTTGGAGAGGAGGTTGCTGGCAGGGGCTGTCTCCACACTGCAAGGTGCTGGAGCTCAGAGGGCCTCGTCAGAGGGAAGGGACCAGCAAGGGGCTGGATGCCCAAGACCTCTTTGGCCCAGCAGCCTCAGGGCAGCAGGGAGAGCAAGAGGCCCAACTTGCCCCTAGGTCGGCTCTGCCCCTTCCCACACAGGCGGCCAGCCCAGCAGCTGCCTGACAGACTCTGGCTCCCCTGAGCTCTCTGCCGGTGCAGGGGGCAGGAACAGACGTGTGCATGTGGTTCTGCCTTGGCCTGGGAGTGTGTTCCCCCTGCATTGCCCCCAGGCTCAGGGGCAAGGGCCCGGTGAGAGCACCACCCCGAAGCGCTTTTCTCCCGGGCTTGGGAGCATTGTGCGCGCCTGCTGGGAACAGTGGGAGGGAGCGCTTGCAAACCGGCCTTTGGAGGCAGCCGGGGAGGTCTTCTAGTGGGAGAGGGTCGGTTGTGCTCAGAGGCCCCACAGGCCAGGGGCAGGACCCAGCAGGGCCCCTGCCCCTGGCCAGCCTTGCCCAGACGTTCCTGGCCTCCGGGTGTACTGCCCCACCAAGGGGCAGGCTGCGGGGACTGGGTCCAGACATGCTCGGGCGCCTCCCCTGGCTCATCCCCGCTGGTGCCTTTCCCCTGGGCCTAGGCCTCGGTTGAGGCCTCCTTGGAGAGGAGGTTGCTGGCAGGGGCTGTCTCCACACTGCAAGGTGCTGGAGCTCAGAGGGCCTCGTCAGAGGGAAGGGACCAGCAAGGGGCTGGATGCCCAAGACCTCTTTGGCCCAGCAGCCTCAGGGCAGCAGGGAGAGCAAGAGGCCCAACTTGCCCCTAGGTCGGCTCTGCCCCTTCCCACACAGGCGGCCAGCCCAGCAGCTGCCTGACAGACTCTGGCTCCCCTGAGCTCTCTGCCGGTGCAGGGGGCAGGAACAGACGTGTGCATGTGGTTCTTCCTTGGCCTGGGAGTGTGGAACCCCTGCATTGCCCCAAGGCTCAGGGGCAAGGGCCCGGTGGGAGCACCACCCCGAAGCGCTTTTCTCCCGGGCTTGGGAGCATTGTGCGCGCCTGGTGGGAACAGTGGGCGGGAGTGTTGGCAAACCGGCCTTTGGAGGCAGCCGGGGAGGTCTTCCAGTGGGAGAGGGCCGGTTGTGCTCAGAGGCCCCACAGGCCAGGGGCAGGACCCAGCAGGGCCCCTGCCCCTGGCCAGCCTTGCCCAGACCTTCCTGGCCTCCGGGGGTACTGCCCCACCACGGGGCAGGCTGCGGGGCCTGGGTCCAGACATGCCCGGGCGCCTCCCCTGTCTCATCCCCGCTGGTGCCTTTCCCCTGGGCCTAGGCCTCGGTTGTGGCCTCCTTGGAGAGGAGGTTGCTGACAGGGGCTGTCTCCACACTGCAAGGTGCTGGAGCTCAGAGGGCCTCGTCAGAGGGAAGGGACCAGCAAGGGGCTGGATACCCAAGACCTCTTTGGCCCAGCAGCCTCAGGGCACGAGGGAAAGCAAGAGGCCCAACTTGCCCCTAGGTCGGCTCTGCCCCTTCCCACACAGGGGGCCAGCCCAGCAGCTGCCTGACAGACTCTGGCTCCCCCGAGCTCTCTGCCGGTGCAGGGGGCAGGAACAGACGTGTGCATGTGGTTCTGCCTTGGCCTGGGAGTGTGGACCCCCTGCCTGGCCCCCAGGCTCAGGGGCAAGGGCCCGGAGAGAGCACCACCCCGAAGTGCTTTTATCCCGGGCTTGGGAGCATTGAGCGCGCCTGGTGGGAACAGTGGGCGGGAGTGCTTGCAAACCAGCCTTTGGAGGCAGCCGGGGAGGTCTTCCAGCGGGAGAGGGCCGGTCGTGCTCAGAGGCCCCACAGCCCAGGGGCAGGACCCAGCAGGGCCCCTGCCCCTGGCCAGCCTTGCCCAGACCTTCCTGGCCTCCGGGGGTACGGCCCCACCAAGGGGCAGGCTGCGGGGACTGGGTCCAGACATGCCCGGGCGCCTCCCCAGGCTCATCCCTGCTGGTGCCTTTCCCCTGGGCCTAGGCCTCGGTTGAGGCCACCTTGGAGAGGAGGTTGCTGGCAGGGGCTGTCTCCACACTGCGAGATGCTGGAGCTCAGAGGGCCTCGTCAGAGGGAAGGGACCAGCAAGGGGCTGGATGCCCAAGACCTCTTTGGCCCAGCAGCCTCAGGGCAGCAGGGAGAGCAAGAGGCCCAACTTGCCCCTAGGTCGGCTCTGCCCCTTCCCACACAGGCGGCCAACCCAGCAGCTGCCTGACAGACTCTGGCTCCCCCAAGCTCTCTGCCGGTGCAGGGGACAGGAACAGACGTGTGCATGTGGTTCTGCCTTGGCCTGGTAGTGTGTTCCCCCTGCCTTGCCCCCAGGCTCAGGGGCAAGGGCCCGGTGAGAGCATCACTCCAAAGCGCTTTTCTCCCGGGCTTGGGAGCATTGTGCGAGCCTGGCGTGAACAGCGGGCCGGAGTGTTTGCAAACAGGACTTTGGAGGCAGCCGGGGAGGTCTTCCAGTGGAGAGGGCCGGTTGTGCTCAGAGGCCCCACAGGCCAGGGGCAGGACCCAGCAGGGCCCCTGCCCCTGGCCAGCCTTGCCCAGAACTTCCTGGCCTCCGGGGGTACTGCCCCAGCAAGGGGCAGGCTGCGGCGACTGGGTCCAGACATGTCCGTGCGCCTCCCCAAGATCATCCCTGCTGGTGCCTTTCCCCTGGGCGTAGGCCTCGGTTTAGGCCTCTTTGGAGAGGAGGTTGCTGGCAGGGGCTGTCTCCACACTGCAAGGTGCTGGAGCTCAGAGGGACTCGTCAGAGGGAAGGGACCAGCAAAGGGCTGGATGCCCAAGACCTCTTTGACCCAGCAGCCTCAGGGCAGCAGGGAGAGCAAGAGGCCCAACTTGCCCCTAGGTTGGCTCTGCCCCGTCCCACACAGGCAGCCAGCCCAGCAGCAGCCTGGCAGTCTCTGGCTCCCCCGAGCTCTCTGCCGGTGCAGGGGGCAGGAACAGACGTGTGCATGTCGTTCTGCCTTGGCCTGGGAGTGTTTTCCACCTGCCTGGCCCCCAGGCTCAGGGGCAAGGGCCCGGAGAGAGCACCAGCCCGAAGCGCTTTTCTCCCGGGCTTGGGAGCATTGTGCGTGCCTGGCGGGAACAGCGGGTGGGAGTGCTTGCAAACCGTCCTTTGGAGGCAGACGGGGAGGTCTTTCAGCGGGAGAGTGCCGGTTGTGCTCAGAGGCCCCACAGCCCAGGGGCAGGACCCAGCAGTGTCCCTGCCCCTGGCAGCCTTGCCCAGACCTTCCTGGCCTCCGGGGGTACTGCCCCACCAAGGGGCAGGCTGCGGGGACTGGGTCCAGACATGCTCGGGCGCCTCCCCTGGCTCATCCCCGCTGGTGCCTTTCCCCTGGGCCTAGGCCTCGGTTGAGGCCTCCTTGGAGAGGAGGTTGCTGGCAGGGGTTGTGTCCACACTGCAAGGTGCTGGAGCTCAGAGGGCCTCGTCAGAGGGAAGGGACCAGTAAGGGGCTGGATGCCCAAGACGTCTTTGGCCAGCAGCCTCAGGGCAGCAGGGAGAGCAAGAGGCCCAACTTGCCCCTAGGGCGGCTCTGCACCTTCCCACACAGGCGGCCAACCCAGCAGCTGCCTGACAGACTCTGGCTCCCCCAAGTTCTCTGGCAGTGCAGGGGACAGGAACAGACGTGGGCATGTGGTTCTGCCTTGGCCTGGGAGTGTGTTCCCCCTGCCTTGCCCCCAGGCTCAGGGGCAAGGGCCCGGAGAGAACACCACCCCGAAGCGCTTTTCTCCCGGGCTTGGGAGCATTGTGCGAACCTGGCGTGAACAGCGGGCGGGAGTGTTTGCAAACAGGACTTTGGAGGCAGCCGGGGAGGTCTTCCAGTGGGAGAGGGCCGGTTGTGCTCAGAGGCCCCACAGGCCAGGGGCAGGACCCAGCAGGGCCCCTGCCCCTGGCCAGCCTTGCCCAGACCTTCCTGGCCTCCGGGGGTACTGCCCCACCAAGGGGCAGGCTGTGGGGACTGGGTCCAGACATGTCCGTGCGCCTCCCCAGGCTCATCCCCGCTGGTGCCTTTCCCCTGGGCGTAGGCCTCGGTTGAGGCCTCCTTGGAGAGGAGGTTGCTGGCAGGGGCTGTCTCCACACTGCAAGGTGCTGGAGCTCAGAGGGCCTCGTCAGCGGGAAGTGACCAGCAAGGGGCTGGATGCCCAAGACCTCTTTGGCCCCGCAGCCTCAGGTCAGCAGGGAGAGCAAGAGGCCCAACTTGCCCCTAGGTCGGCTCTGCCCCTTCCCACACAGGCGGCCAGCCCAGCAGCTGCCTGACAGACTCTGGCTCCCCCGAGCTCTCTGCCGGTGCAGGGGTCAGGAACAGACGTGTGCATGTGGTTCTGCCTTGGTCTGGGAGTGTGGACCCACTGCCTGGCCCCCAGGCTCAGGGGCAAGGGCCCGGAGAGAGCAACACCCCGAAGTGCTTTTCTCCCGGGCTTGGGAGCATTGTGCGTGCCTGGCAAGAACAGCGGGCGGGAGTGTTGCAAACCCGCCTTTGGAGGCAGCCGGGGAGGTCTTCCAGTGGGAGAGGGCCGGTTGTGCTCAGAGGCCCCAGAGGCCATGGGCAGGACCCTCAGGGCCCCGGCCCCTGGCCAGCCTTGCCCAGATCTTCCTGCCTCCGGGGTTACAGCCCCACCAAGGGGCAGGCTGCGGGGACTGGGTCCAGACATGCCCGGGCGCCTCCCCAGTCTCATCCCCGCTGGTGCCTTTCCCCTGGGCGTAGGCCTCGGTTGAGGCCTCCTTGGAGAGGAGGTTGCTGGCAGGGGCTGTCTCCACACTGCAAGGTGCTGGAGCTCAGAGGGCCTCGTCAGAGGGAAGGGAACAGCAAGGGGCTGGATGCCCAAGACCTCTTTGGCCCAGCAGCCTCAGGGCAGCAGGGAGAGCAAGAGGCCCAACTTGCCCCTAGGTCGGCTCTGCCCCTTCCCACACAGGCGGCCAGCCCAGCAGCTGCCTGACAGACTCTGGCTCCCCTGAGCTCTCTGCCGGTGCAGGGGGCAGGAATAGACGTGTGCATGTGGTTCTGCCTTGGCCTGGGAGTGTGTTCCCCCTGCATTGCCCCCAGGCTCAGGGGCAAGGGCCCGGTGAGAGCACTAGCCCGAAGCGCTTTTCTCCCGGGCTTGAGAGCATTGTGCGCGCCTGCTGGGATCAGTGGGCGGGAGCGCTTGCAAACCTGCCTTTGGAGGCAGCCGGGGAGGTCTTCCAGTGGGAGAGGGCCGGTTGTGCTCAGAGGCCCCACAGGCCAGGGGCAAGACCCAGCACGGCCCCTGCCCCTGGCCAGCCTTGCCCAGACCTTCCTGGCCTCCGGGGGTACTGCCCCACCAAGGGGCAGGCTGCGGGGACCTGGTCCAGACATGCTCGGGCGCCTCCCCTGGCTCATCCCCGCTGGTGCCTTTCCCCTGGGCGTAGGCCTCGGTTGAGGCCTCCTTGGAGAGGAGGTTGCTGGCAGGGGCTGTCTCCACACTGCAAGGTGCTGGAGCTCAGAGGGCCTCGTCAGAGGGAAGGGACCAGCAAGGGGCTGGATGCCCAAGACCTCTTTGGCCCAGCAGCCTCAGGGCAGCAGGGAGAGCAAGAGGCCCAACTTGCCCCTAGGGCGGCTCTGCCCCTTCCCACACAGGCGGCCAACCCAGCAGCTGCCTGACAGACTCTGGCTCCCCCAAGGTCTCTGGCAGTGCAGGGGATAGGAACAGACGTGGGCATGTGGTTCTGCCTTGGCCTGGGAGTGTGTTCCCCCTGCCTTGCCCCCAGGCTCAGGGGCAAGGGCCCGGAGAGAGCACCACCCCGAAGCGCTTTTCTCACGGGCTTGGGAGCACTGTGCGAGCCTGGCGTGAACAGCGGGCTGGAGTGCTTGCAAACAGGCCTTTGGAGGCAGACGGGGAAGTCTTCCAGCGGGAGAGTGCCGGTTGTGCTCAGAGGTCCCACAGGCCAGGGGCAGGACCCAGCAGTGTCCCTGCCCCTGGCAGCCTTGCCCAGACCTTCCTGGCCTCCGGGGGTACAGCCCCACCAAGGGGCAGGCTGCGGGGACTGGGTCCAGACATGGCCGGGCGCCTCCCCAGGCTCAACCCCACTGGTGCCTTTCCCCTGGGCCTAGGCCTCGGTTGAGGCCTCTTGGAGAGGAGGTTGCTGGCAGGGGCTGTCTCCACACTGCAAGGTGCTGGAGCTCAGAGGGCCTCGTCAGAGGGAAGGGACCAGCAAGGGGCTGGATGCCCAAGACCTCTTTGGCCCAGCAGCCTCAGGGCAGCAGGGAGAGCAAGAGGCCCAACTTGCCCCTAGGTCGGCTCTGCCCCTTCCCACACAGGCGGCCAGCCCAGCAGCTGCCTGACAGACTCTGGCTCCCCTAGCTCTCTGCTGGTACAGGGGGCAGGAACAGACGTGTGCATGTGGTTCTGCCTTGGCCTGGGAGTTTGTTCCGCCTGCGTTGCCCCCAGGCTCAGGGGCAAGGGCCCGGTGAGAGCACCACCCCGAAGCGCTTTTCTCCGGGACTTGGGAGCATTGTGCGCGCCTGGTGGGAACAGTGGGCGTGAGTGTTGGCAAACCGGCCTTTGGAGGCAGCCGGGGAGGTCTTCCAGCGGGAGAGGGCCGGATGTGCTCAGAGGCCCCACAGGCCAGGGGCAGGACCCAGCAGGTCCCCTGCCCCTGGCCAGCCTTTCCCAGACCTTCCTGGCCTCCGGGGGTACTGTCCCACCAAGGGGCAGGCTGCGGGGACTGGGTCCAGACATGCCCGGGCGCCTCCCCAGTCTCATCCCCGCTGGTGCCTTTCCCCTGGGCCTAGGCCTCGGTTGAGGCCTCCTTGGAGAGGAGGTTGCTGGCAGGGGCTGTCTCCACACTGCAAGGTGCTGGAGCTCAGAGGGCCTCGTCAGAGGGAAGGGACCAGCAAGGGGCTGGATGCCCAAGACCTCTTTGGCCCAGCAGCCTCAGGGCAGCAGGGAGAGCAAGAGGCCCAACTTGCCCCTAGGTCGGCTCTGCCCCTTCCCACACAGGCGGCCAGCCCAGCAGCTGCCTGACAGACTCTGGCTCCCCTGAGCTCTCTGCCGGTGCAGGGGGCAGGAACAGACGTGTGCATGTGGTTCTGCCTTGGCCTGGGAGTGTGTTCCCCCTGCATTGCCCCCAGGCTCAGGGGCAAGGGCCCGGTGAGAGCACCACCCCGAAGCGCTTTTCTACCGGGCTTGGGAGCATTGTGCGCGCCTGCTGGGAACAGTGGGCGGGAGCGCTTGCAAACCGGCCTTTGGAGGCAGCCGGGGAGGTCTTCTAGTGGGAGAGGGTCGGTTGTGCTCAGAGGCCCCACAGGCCAGGGGCAGGACCCAGCACGGCCCCTGCCCCTCGCCAGCCTTGCCCAGACCTTCCTGGCCTCCGGGGGTACTGCCCCACCAAGGGGCAGGCTGCGGGGACTGGGTCCAGACATGCTCGGGCGCCTCCCCTGGCTCATCCCCGCTGGTGCATTTCCCCTGGGCCTAGGCCTCGGTTGAGGCCTCCTTGGAGAGGAGGTTGCTGGCAGGGGCTGTCTCCACACTGCAAGGTGCTGGAGCTCAGAGGGCCTCGTCAGAGGGAAGGGACCAGCAAGGGGCTGGATGCCCAAGACCTCTTTGGCCCAGCAGCCTCAGGGCAGCAGGGAGAGCAAGAGGCCCAACTTGCCCCTAGGTCGGCTCTGCCCCTTCCCACACAGGCGGCCAGCCCAGCAGCTGCCTGACAGACTCTGGCTCCCCTCAGCTCTCTGCCGGTGCAGGGGGCAGGAACAGACGTGTGCATGTGGTTCTGCCTTGGCCTGGGAGTGTGGAACCCGTGCATTGCCCCAAGGCTCAGGGGCAAGGGCCCGGTGGGAGCACCACCCCGAAGCGCTTTTCTCCCGGGCTTGGGAGCATTGTTCGCGCCTGGTGGGAACAGTGGGCGGGAGTGTTGGCAAACCGGCCTTTGGAGGCAGCCGGGGAGGTCTTCCAGTGGGAGAGGGCCGGTTGTGCTCAGAGGCCCCACAGGCCAGGGGCAGGACCCAGCAGGGCCCCTGCCCCTGGCCAGCCTTGCCCAGACCTTCCTGGCCTCCGGGTGTACTGCCCCACCAAGGGGCAGGCTGCGGGGACTGGGTCCAGACATGCTCGGGCGCCTCCCCTGGCTCATCCCCGCTGGTGCCTTTCCCCTGGGCCTAGGCCTCGGTTGAGGCCTCCTTGGAGAGGAGGTTGCTGGCAGGGGCTGTGTCCACACTGCAAGGTGCTGGAGCTCAGAGGGCCTCGTCAGAGGGAAGGGACCAGCAAGGGGCTGGATGCCCAAGACCTCTTTGGCCCAGCAGCCTCAGGGCAGCAGGGAGAGCAAGAGGCCCAACTTGCCCCTAGGTCGGCTCTGCCCCTTCCCACACAGGCGGCCAGCCCAGCAGCTGCCTGACAGACTCTGGCTCCCCTGAGCTCTCTGCCGTTGCAGGGGGCAGGAACAGACGTGTGAATGTGGTTCTTCCTTGGCCTGGGAGTGTGGAACCCCTGCATTGCCCCAAGGCTCAGGGGCAAGGGCCCGGTGGGAGCACCACCCCGAAGCGCTTTTCTCCCGGGCTTGGGAGCATTGTGCGCGCCTGGTGGGAACAGTGGGCGGGAGTGTTGGCAAACCGGCCTTTGGAGGCAGCCGGGGAGGTCTTCCAGTGGGAGAGGGCCGGTTGTGCTCAGAGGCCCCACAGGCCAGGGGCAGGACCCAGCAGGGCCCCTGCCCCTGGCCAGCCTTGCCCAGACCTTCCTGGCCTCCGGGAGTACTGCCCCACCAAGGGGCAGGCTGCGGGGACTGGGTCCAGACATGCTCGGGCGCCTCCCCTGGCTCATCCCCGCTGGTGCCTTTCCCCTGGGCCTAGGCCTCGGTTGAGGCCTCCTTGGAGAGGAGGTTGCTGGCAGGGGCTGTGTCCACACTGCAAGGTGCTGGAGCTCAGAGGGCCTCGTCAGAGGGAAGGGACCAGTAAGGGGCTGGATGCCCAAGACGTCATTGGCCCAGCAGCCTCAGGGCAGCAGGGAGAGCAAGAGGCCCAACTTGCCCCTAGGGCGGCTCTGCCCCTTCCCACACAGGCGGCCAACCCAGCAGCTGCCTGACAGACTCTGGCTCCCCCAAGGTCTCTGGCAGTGCAGGGGATAGGAACAGACGTGGGCATGTGGTTCTGCCTTGGCCTGGGAGTGTGTTCCCCCTGCCTTGCCCCCAGGCTCAGGGGCAAGGGCCCGGAGAGAGCACCACCCCGAAGCGCTTTTCTCACGGGCTTGGGAGCACTGTGCGAGCCTGGCGTGAACAGCGGGCTGGAGTGCTTGCAAACAGGCCTTTGGAGGCAGACGGGGAAGTCTTCCAGCGGGAGAGTGCCGGTTGTGCTCAGAGGTCCCACAGGCCAGGGGCAGGACCCAGCAGTGTCCCTGCCCCTGGCAGCCTTGCCCAGACCTTCCTGGCCTCCGGGGGTACAGCCCCACCAAGGGGCAGGCTGCGGGGACTGGGTCCAGACATGGCCGGGCGCCTCCCCAGGCTCAACCCCACTGGTGCCTTTCCCCTGGGCCTAGGCCTCGGTTGAGGCCTCTTGGAGAGGAGGTTGCTGGCAGGGGCTGTCTCCACACTGCAAGGTGCTGGAGCTCAGAGGGCCTCGTCAGAGGGAAGGGACCAGCAAGGGGCTGGATGCCCAAGACCTCTTTGGCCCTGCAACCTCAGGGCAGCAGGGAGAGCAAGAGGCCCAACTTGCCCCTAGGTCGGCTCTGCCCCTTCCCACACAGGCGGCCAGCCCAGCAGCTGCCTGACAGACTCTGGCTCCCCTAGCTCTCTGCTGGTACAGGGGGCAGGAACAGACGTGTGCATGTGGTTCTGCCTTGGCCTGGGAGTTTGTTCCGCCTGCGTTGCCCCCAGGCTCAGGGGCAAGGGCCCGGTGAGAGCACCACCCCGAAGCGCTTTTCTCCGGGACTTGGGAGCATTGTGCGCGCCTGGTGGGAACAGTGGGCGTGAGTGTTGGCAAACCGGCCTTTGGAGGCAGCCGGGGAGGTCTTCCAGCGGGAGAGGGCCGGATGTGCTCAGAGGCCCCACAGGCCAGGGGCAGGACCCAGCAGGTCCCCTGCCCCTGGCCAGCCTTTCCCAGACCTTCCTGGCCTCCGGGGGTACTGTCCCACCAAGGGGCAGGCTGCGGGGACTGGGTCCAGACATGCCCGGGCGCCTCCCCAGTCTCATCCCCGCTGGTGCCTTTCCCCTGGGCCTAGGCCTCGGTTGAGGCCTCCTTGGAGAGGAGGTTGCTGGCAGGGGCTGTCTCCACACTGCAAGGTGCTGGAGCTCAGAGGGCCTCGTCAGAGGGAAGGGACCAGCAAGGGGCTGGATGCCCAAGACCTCTTTGGCCCAGCAGCCTCAGGGCAGCAGGGAGAGCAAGAGGCCCAACTTGCCCCTAGGTCGGCTCTGCCCCTTCCCACACAGGCGGCCAGCCCAGCAGCTGCCTGACAGACTCTGGCTCCCCTGAGCTCTCTGCCGTTGCAGGGGGCAGGAACAGACGTGTGCATGTGGTTCTGCCTTGGCCTGGGAGTGTGTTCCCCCTGCATTGCCCCCAGGCTCAGGGGCAAGGGCCCGGTGAGAGCACCACCCCGAAGCGCTTTTCTACCGGGCTTGGGAGCATTGTGCGCGCCTGCTGGGAACAGTGGGCGGGAGCGCTTGCAAACCGGCCTTTGGAGGCAGCCGGGGAGGTCTTCTAGTGGGAGAGGGTCGGTTGTGCTCAGAGGCCCCACAGGCCAGGGGCAGGACCCAGCACGGCCCCTGCCCCTCGCCAGCCTTGCCCAGACCTTCCTGGCCTCCGGGGGTACTGCCCCACCAAGGGGCAGGCTGCGGGGACTGGGTCCAGACATGCTCGGGCGCCTCCCCTGGCTCATCCCCGCTGGTGCATTTCCCCTGGGCCTAGGCCTCGGTTGAGGCCTCCTTGGAGAGGAGGTTGCTGGCAGGGGCTGTCTCCACACTGCAAGGTGCTGGAGCTCAGAGGGCCTCGTCAGAGGGAAGGGACCAGCAAGGGGCTGGATGCCCAAGACCTCTTTGGCCCAGCAGCCTCAGGGCAGCAGGGAGAGCAAGAGGCCCAACTTGCCCCTAGGTCGGCTCTGCCCCTTCCCACACAGGCGGCCAGCCCAGCAGCTGCCTGACAGACTCTGGCTCCCCTCAGCTCTCTGCCGGTGCAGGGGGCAGGAACAGACGTGTGCATGTGGTTCTGCCTTGGCCTGGGAGTGTGGAACCCCTGCATTGCCCCAAGGCTCAGGGGCAAGGGCCCGGTGGGAGCACCACCCCGAAGCGCTTTTCTCCCGGGCTTGGGAGCATTGTGCGCGCCTGGTGGGAACAGTGGGCGGGAGTGTTGGCAAACCGGCCTTTGGAGGCAGCCGGGGAGGTCTTCCAGTGGGAGAGGGCCGGTTGTGCTCAGAGGCCCCACAGGCCAGGGGCAGGACCCAGCAGGGCCCCTGCCCCTGGCCAGCCTTGCCCAGACCTTCCTGGCCTCCGGGTGTACTGCCCCACCAAGGGGCAGGCTGCGGGGACTGGGTCCAGACATGCTCGGGCGCCTCCCCTGGCTCATCCCCGCTGGTGCCTTTCCCCTGGGCCTAGGCCTCGGTTGAGGCCTCCTTGGAGAGGAGGTTGCTGGCAGGGGCTGTGTCCACACTGCAAGGTGCTGGAGCTCAGAGGGCCTCGTCAGAGGGAAGGGACCAGCAAGGGGCTGGATGCCCAAGACCTCTTTGGCCCAGCAGCCTCAGGGCAGCAGGGAGAGCAAGAGGCCCAACTTGCCCCTAGGTCGGCTCTGCCCCTTCCCACACAGGCGGCCAGCCCAGCAGCTGCCTGACAGACTCTGGCTCCCCTGAGCTCTCTGCCGTTGCAGGGGGCAGGAACAGACGTGTGAATGTGGTTCTTCCTTGGCCTGGGAGTGTGGAACCCCTGCATTGCCCCAAGGCTCAGGGGCAAGGGCCCGGTGGGAGCACCACCCCGAAGCGCTTTTCTCCCGGGCTTGGGAGCATTGTGCGCGCCTGGTGGGAACAGTGGGCGGGAGTGTTGGCAAACCGGCCTTTGGAGGCAGCCGGGGAGGTCTTCCAGTGGGAGAGGGCCGGTTGTGCTCAGAGGCCCCACAGGCCAGGGGCAGGACCCAGCAGGGCCCCTGCCCCTGGCCAGCCTTGCCCAGACCTTCCTGGCCTCCGGGAGTACTGCCCCACCAAGGGGCAGGCTGCGGGGACTGGGTCCAGACATGCTCGGGCGCCTCCCCTGGCTCATCCCCGCTGGTGCCTTTCCCCTGGGCCTAGGCCTCGGTTGAGGCCTCCTTGGAGAGGAGGTTGCTGGCAGGGGCTGTGTCCACACTGCAAGGTGCTGGAGCTCAGAGGGCCTCGTCAGAGGGAAGGGACCAGTAAGGGGCTGGATGCCCAAGACGTCTTTGGCCCAGCAGCCTCAGGGCAGCAGGGAGAGCAAGAGGCCCAACTTGCCCCTAGGGCGGCTCTGCCCCTTCCCACACAGGCGGCCAACCCAGCAGCTGCCTGACAGACTCTGGCTCCCCCAAGGTCTCTGGCAGTGCAGGGGATAGGAACAGACGTGGGCATGTGGTTCTGCCTTGGCCTGGGAGTGTGTTCCCCCTGCCTTGCCCCCAGGCTCAGGGGCAAGGGCCCGGAGAGAGCACCACCCCGAAGCGCTTTTCTCACGGGCTTGGGAGCACTGTGCGAGCCTGGCGTGAACAGCGGGCTGGAGTGCTTGCAAACAGGCCTTTGGAGGCAGACGGGGAAGTCTTCCAGCGGGAGAGTGCCGGTTGTGCTCAGAGGTCCCACAGGCCAGGGGCAGGACCCAGCAGTGTCCCTGCCCCTGGCAGCCTTGCCCAGACCTTCCTGGCCTCCGGGGGTACAGCCCCACCAAGGGGCAGGCTGCGGGGACTGGGTCCAGACATGGCCGGGCGCCTCCCCAGGCTCAACCCCACTGGTGCCTTTCCCCTGGGCCTAGGCCTCGGTTGAGGCCTCTTGGAGAGGAGGTTGCTGGCAGGGGCTGTCTCCACACTGCAAGGTGCTGGAGCTCAGAGGGCCTCGTCAGAGGGAAGGGACCAGCAAGGGGCTGGATGCCCAAGACCTCTTTGGCCCTGCAACCTCAGGGCAGCAGGGAGAGCAAGAGGCCCAACTTGCCCCTAGGTCGGCTCTGCCCCTTCCCACACAGGCGGCCAGCCCAGCAGCTGCCTGACAGACTCTGGCTCCCCTAGCTCTCTGCTGGTACAGGGGGCAGGAACAGACGTGTGCATGTGGTTCTGCCTTGGCCTGGGAGTTTGTTCCGCCTGCGTTGCCCCCAGGCTCAGGGGCAAGGGCCCGGTGAGAGCACCACCCCGAAGCGCTTTTCTCCGGGACTTGGGAGCATTGTGCGCGCCTGGTGGGAACAGTGGGCGTGAGTGTTGGCAAACCGGCCTTTGGAAGCAGCCGGGGAGGTCTTCCAGCGGGAGAGGGCCGGATGTGCTCAGAGGCCCCACAGGCCAGGGGCAGGACCCAGCAGGTCCCCTGCCCCTGGCCAGCCTTTCCCAGACCTTCCTGGCCTCCGGGGGTACTGTCCCACCAAGGGGCAGGCTGCGGGGACTGGGTCCAGACATGCCCGGGCGCCTCCCCAGTCTCATCCCCGCTGGTGCCTTTCCCCTGGGCCTAGGCCTCGGTTGAGGCCTCCTTGGAGAGGAGGTTGCTGGCAGGGGCTGTCTCCACACTGCAAGGTGCTGGAGCTCAGAGGGCCTCGTCAGAGGGAAGGGACCAGCAAGGGGCTGGATGCCCAAGACCTCTTTGGCCCAGCAGCCTCAGGGCAGCAGGGAGAGCAAGAGGCCCAACTTGCCCCTAGGTCGGCTCTGCCCCTTCCCACACAGGCGGCCAGCCCAGCAGCTGCCTGACAGACTCTGGCTCCCCTGAGCTCTCTGCCGGTGCAGGGGGCAGGAACAGACGTGTGCATGTGGTTCTGCCTTGGCCTGGGAGTGTGTTCCCCCTGCATTGCCCCCAGGCTCAGGGGCAAGGGCCCGGTGAGAGCACCACCCCGAAGCGCTTTTCTCCCGGGCTTGGGAGCATTGTGCGCGCCTGCTGGGAACAGTGGGCGGGAGCGCTTGCAAACCGGCCTTTGGAGGCAGCCGGGGAGGTCTTCTAGTGGGAGAGGGTCGGTTGTGCTCAGAGGCCCCACAGGCCAGGGGCAGGACCCAGCAGGGCCCCTGCCCCTGGCCAGCCTTGCCCAGACCTTCCTGGCCTCCGGGTGTACTGCCCCACCAAGGGGCAGGCTGCGGGGACTGGGTCCAGACATGCTCGGGCGCCTCCCCTGGCTCATCCCCGCTGGTGCCTTTCCCCTGGGCCTAGGCCTCGGTTGAGGCCTCCTTGGAGAGGAGGTTGCTGGCAGGGGCTGTCTCCACACTGCAAGGTGCTGGAGCTCAGAGGGCCTCGTCAGAGGGAAGGGACCAGCAAGGGGCTGGATGCCCAAGACCTCTTTGGCCCAGCAGCCTCAGGGCAGCAGGGAGAGCAAGAGGCCCAACTTGCCCCTAGGTCGGCTCTGCCCCTTCCCACACAGGCGGCCAGCCCAGCAGCTGCCTGACAGACTCTGGCTCCCCTGAGCTCTCTGCCGTTGCAGGGGGCAGGAACAGACGTGTGAATGTGGTTCTTCCTTGGCCTGGGAGTGTGGAACCCCTGCATTGCCCCAAGGCTCAGGGGCAAGGTCCCGGTGGGAGCACCACCCCGAAGCGCTTTTCTCCCGGGCTTGGGAGCATTGTGCGCGCCTGGTGGGAACAGTGGGCGGGAGTGTTGGCAAACCGGCCTTTGGAGGCAGCCGGGGAGGTCTTCCAGTGGGAGAGGGCCGGTTGTGCTCAGAGGCCCCACAGGCCAGGGGCAGGACCCAGCAGGGCCCCTGCCCCTGGCCAGCCTTGCCCAGACCTTCCTGGCCTCCGGGTGTACTGCCCCACCAAGGGGCAGGCTGCGGGGACTGGGTCCAGACATGCTCGGGCGCCTCCCCTGGCTCATCCCCGCTGGTGCCTTTCCCCTGGGCCTAGGCCTCGGTTGAGGCCTCCTTGGAGAGGAGGTTGCTGGCAGGGGCTGTGTCCACACTGCAAGGTGCTGGAGCTCAGAGGGCCTCGTCAGAGGGAAGGGACCAGTAAGGGGCTGGATGCCCAAGACGTCTTTGGCCCAGCAGCCTCAGGGCAGCAGGGAGAGCAAGAGGCCCAACTTGCCCCTAGGGCGGCTCTGCCCCGTCCCACACAGGCGGCCAACCCAGCAGCTGCCTGACAGACTCTGGCTCCCCCAAGGTCTCTGGCAGTGCAGGGGATAGGAACAGACGTGGGCATGTGGTTCTGCCTTGGCCTGGGAGTGTGTTCCCCCTGCCTTGCCCCCAGGCTCAGGGGCAAGGGCCCGGAGAGAGCACCACCCCGAAGCGCTTTTCTCACGGGCTTGGGAGCATTGTGCGAGCCTGGCGTGAACAGCGGGCTGGAGTGCTTGCAAACAGGCCTTTGGAGGCAGACGGGGAAGTCTTCCAGCGGGAGAGTGCCGGTTGTGCTCAGAGGTCCCACAGGCCAGGGGCAGGACCCAGCAGTGTCCCTGCCCCTGGCAGCCTTGCCCAGACCTTCCTGGCCTCCGGGGGTACAGCCCCACCAAGGGGCAGGCTGCGGGGACTGGGTCCAGACATGGCCGGGCGCCTCCCCAGGCTCAACCCCACTGGTGCCTTTCCCCTGGGCCTAGGCCTCGGTTGAGGCCTCTTGGAGAGGAGGTTGCTGGCAGGGGCTGTCTCCACACTGCAAGGTGCTGGAGCTCAGAGGGCCTCGTCAGAGGGAAGGGACCAGCAAGGGGCTGGATGCCCAAGACCTCTTTGGCCCTGCAACCTCAGGGCAGCAGGGAGAGCAAGAGGCCCAACTTGCCCCTAGGTCGGCTCTGCCCCTTCCCACACAGGCGGCCAGCCCAGCAGCTGCCTGACAGACTCTGGCTCCCCTAGCTCTCTGCTGGTACAGGGGGCAGGAACAGACGTGTGCATGTGGTTCTGCCTTGGCCTGGGAGTTTGTTCCGCCTGCGTTGCCCTCAGGCTCAGGGGCAAGGGCCCGGTGAGAGCACCACCCCGAAGCGCTTTTCTCCGGGACTTGGGAGCATTGTGCGCGCCTGGTGGGAACAGTGGGCGTGAGTGTTGGCAAACCGGCCTTTGGAGGCAGCCGGGGAGGTCTTCCAGCGGGAGAGGGCCGGATGTGCTCAGAGGCCCCACAGGCCAGGGGCAGGACCCAGCAGGTCCCCTGCCCCTGGCCAGCCTTTCCCAGACCTTCCTGGCCTCCGGGGGTACTGTCCCACCAAGGGGCAGGCTGCGGGGACTGGGTCCAGACATGCCCGGGCGCCTCCCCAGTCTCATCCCCGCTGGTGCCTTTCCCCTGGGCCTAGGCCTCGGTTGAGGCCTCCTTGGAGAGGAGGTTGCTGGCAGGGGCTGTCTCCACACTGCAAGGTGCTGGAGCTCAGAGGGCCTCGTCAGAGGGAAGGGACCAGCAAGGGGCTGGATGCCCAAGACCTCTTTGGCCCAGCAGCCTCAGGGCAGCAGGGAGAGCAAGAGGCCCAACTTGCCCCTAGGTCGGCTCTGCCCCTTCCCACACAGGCGGCCAGCCCAGCAGCTGCCTGACAGACTCTGGCTCCCCTGAGCTCTCTGCCGGTGCAGGGGGCAGGAACAGACGTGTGCATGTGGTTCTGCCTTGGCCTGGGAGTGTGTTCCCCCTGCATTGCCCCCAGGCTCAGGGGCAAGGGCCCGGTGAGAGCACCACCCCGAAGCGCTTTTCTCCCGGGCTTGGGAGCATTGTGCGCGCCTGCTGGGAACAGTGGGCGGGAGCGCTTGCAAACCGGCCTTTGGAGGCAGCCGGGGAGGTCTTCTAGTGGGAGAGGGTCGGTTGTGCTCAGAGGCCCCACAGGCCAGGGGCAGGACCCAGCACGGCCCCTGCCCCTCGCCAGCCTTGCCCAGACCTTCCTGGCCTCCGGGGGTACTGCCCCACCAAGGGGCAGGCTGCGGGGACTGGGTCCAGACATGCTCGGGCGCCTCCCCTGGCTCATCCCCGCTGGTGCCTTTCCCCTGGGCCTAGGCCTCGGTTGAGGCCTCCTTGGAGAGGAGGTTGCTGGCAGGGGCTGTCTCCACACTGCAAGGTGCTGGAGCTCAGGGGGCCTCGTCAGAGGGAAGGGACCAGTAAGGGGCTGGATGCCCAAGACGTCTTTGGCCCAGCAACCTCAGGGCAGCAGGGAGAGCAAGAATCCCAACTTGCCCCTACGGCGGCTCTGCCCCTTCCCACACAGGCGGCCAACCCAGCAGCTGCCTGACAGACTCTGGCTCCCCCAAGCTCTCTGCCGGTGCAGGGGACAGGAACAGACGTGTGCATGTGGTTCTGCCTTGGCCTGGGAGTGTGTTCCCCCTGCCTTGACCCCAGGCTCAGGGGCAAGGGCCCGCAGAGAGCATCACTCCAAAGCGCTTTTCTCCCGGGCTTGGGAGCATTGTGCGAGCCTGGCGTGAACTGCGGGCGGGAGTGTGTGCAAAGAGGACTTTGGAGGCAGCCGGGGTGGTCTTCCAGTGGGAGAGGGCCGGTTGTGCTCAGAGGCCCCACAGGCCAGGGGCAGGACCCAGCAGGGCCCCTGCCCCTGGCCAGCCTTGCCCAGACCTTCCTGGCCTCCGGGGGTACTGCCCCACCAAGGGGCAGGCTGCGGGGACTGGGTCCAGACATGTCCGTGCGCCTCCCCAGGATCATTCCCGCTGGTGCATTTCCCCTGGCCGTAGGCCTCGGTTTAGGCCTCTTTGGAGAGGAGGTTGCTGGCAGGGGCTGTCTCCACACTGCAAGGTGCTGGAGCTCAGAGGGCCTCGTCAGAGGGAAGGGACCAGCAAAGGGCTGGATGCCCAAGACCTCTTTGACCCAGCAGCCTCAGGGCAGCAGGGAGAGCAAGAGGCCCAACTTGCCCCTAGGTCGGCTCTGCCCCTTCCCACACAGGCCGCCAGCCCAGCAGCTGCCTGGCAGACTCTGGCTCCCCCGAGCTCTTTGCCGGTGCAGGGGGAAGGAACAGACGTGTGCATGTGGTTCTGCCTTGGCCTGGGAGTGTGTTCCCCCTGCATTGCCCCCAGGCTCAGGGGCAAGGGCCCGGAGAGAGCACCACACCAAAGCGCTTTTTTCCCGGGCTTGGGAGCATTGTGCGTGCCTGGTGGGAACAGCGGGCGCGAGTGTTGGCAAACCGGCCTTTGGAGGCAGTCGGGGAGGTCTCCAGCGGGAGAGGGCCGGTCATGCTCAGAGGCCCCACAGGCCAGGGGCAGGACCCAGCAGGGCCCCTGCCCCTAGCCAGCCTTGCCCAGACCTTCCTGGCCTCCGGGGGTACTGCCCCACCAAGGGGCAGGCTGCGGGGACTGGGTCCAGACATTCCCGGGCGCCTCCCCAGGTTCATCCCCGCTGGTGCCTTTCCCTGGGACTAGGCCTCGGTTGAGGCCTCCTTGGAGAGGAGGTTGCTGGCAGGGGCTGTCTCCACACTGCAAGGTGCTGGAGCTCAGAGGGCCACGTCAGATGGAAGGGACCAGCAAGGGGCTGGATGCCCAAGACCTCTTTGGCCCAGCAGCCTCTGGGCAGCAGGGAGAGCAAGAGGCCCAACTTGCCCCTAGGTCAGCTCTGCCCCTTCCCACACAGGTGGCCAGCCCAGCAGCTGCCTGACAGACTCTGGCTCCCGCGAGCTCTCTGCCGGTGCAGGGGGCAGGAACAGACGTGTGCATGTGGTTCTGCCTTGGCCTGGGAGTGTGGATCACCTGCCTGGCCCCAGGCTCAGGGGCAAGGGCCCGGAGAGAGCACCACCCCGAAGTGCTTTTCTCCCGGGCTTGGGAGCATTGTGCGTTCCTGGTGGGAACAGTGGGCGGAGTGTTGGCAAACCGGCCTTTGGAGGCAGCCGGGGAAGTCTTCCAGCGGGAGAGGGCCGGTTGTGCTCAGAGGCCCCACAGGCCAGGGACAGTACACAGCAGGGCCCCTGTCCCTGGCCAGCTTTGCCCAGACCTTCCTGGCCTCCGGGGGTACTGCCCCACCAAGGGGCAGGCTGCGGGGCCTGGGTCCAGACATGCCCGGGCGCCTCCCCTGTCTCATCCCCGCTGGTGCCTTTCCCCTGGGCCTAGGCCTCGGTTGTGGCCTCCTTGGAGAGGAGGTTGCTGGCAGGGGCTGTCTCCACACTGCAAGGTGCTGGAGCTCAGAGGGCCTCGTCAGAGGGAAGGGACCAGCAAGGGGCTGGATACCCAAGACCTCTTTGGCCCAGCAGCCTCAGGGCACGAGGGAGAGCAAGAGGCCCAACTTGCCCCTAGGTCAGCTCTGCCCCTTCCCACACAGGGGGCCAGCCCAGCAGCTGCCTGACAGACTCTGGCTCCCCCGAGCTCTCTGCCGGTGCAGGGGGCAGGAACAGACGTGTGCATGTGGTTCTGCCTTGGCCTGGGAGTGTGGACCCCCTGCCTGGCCCCCAGGCTCAGGGGCAAGGGCCCGGAGAGAGCACCACCCCGAAGTGCTTTTATCCCGGGCTTGGGAGCATTGAGCGCGCCTGGTGGGAACAGTGGGCGGGAGTGCTTGCAAACCAGCCTTTGGAGGCAGCCGGGGAGGTCTTCCAGCGGGAGAGGGCCGGTTGTGCTCAGAGGCCCCACAGCCCAGGGGCAGGACCCAGCAGGTCCCCTGCCCCTGGCCAGCCTTGCCCAGACCTTCCTGGCCTCCGGGGGTACTGCCCCACCAAGGGGCAGGCTGCGGGGACTGGGTCCAGACATGCCCGGGCGCCTCCCCAGGCTCATCCCTGCTGGTGCCTTTCCCCTGGGCCTAGGCCTCGGTTGAGGCCTCCTTGGAGAGGAGGTTGCTGGCAGGGGCTGTCTCCACACTGCAAGATGCTGGAGCTCAGAGGGCCTCGTCAGAGTGAAGGGACCAGCAAGGGGCTGGATGCCCAAGACCTCTTTGGCCCAGCAGCCTCAGGGCAGCAGGGAGAGCAAGAGGCCCAACTTGCCCCTAGGTCGGCTCTGCCCCTTCCCACACAGGCAGCCAGCCCAGCAGCTGCCTGGCAGACTCTGGCTCCCCCGAGCTCTCTGCCGGTGCAGGGGGCAGGAACAAACGTGTGCATGTGGTTCTGACTTGGCCTGGGAGTGTGGACCCCCTGCGTGGCCCCCAGGCACAGGGGCAAGGGCCCGGAGAGAGCACCACCCCAAAATGCTTTTCCCCCCGGCTTGGGAGCATTTGCATGGCTGGCGGGAACAGCTAGTGGGAATGCTTGCAAAGCGGCCTTTGGTTGCAGCCTGGGAGGTCCTCCATGGGCCCGGAGAGAACACCACCCCGATGCGCTTTTCTCCCGGGCTTGGGAGCAGTGTGCGCGGGTGGCGGGAACAGCAGGCAGGAGTGCTTGCAAACCGGCCTTTGGAGGCAGGCGCGGAGGTCTTCCAAGGGCAAGGAGTGAGCACCACACCAAAATGCTTTTCTCCCGTGCTTGGGAGCATTGTACACGGCTGGTGGGAACAGCGGGCATGAATGCTTGCATACCGGCCTTTGGAGGCAGCCGGGGAGGTCTTCCAAGGGCCCGGAGTGAGCACCACCTCAAAATGCTTTTCTCCCGTGATTGGGAGCATTGTGTGCGGCTGGCAGAACAGCGGGAGGGAGTTCTTGCAAACCGGCCTTTGGAGGCAGCCGGGGAAGTCTTCCAAGGGCCGGGAGATAGCACCACCCCAAAGCGCTTCTCTCCCGTGTTTTGGAGCATGTGCATGGCTGGCCGGAACAGTAGTGGGAGTGATTGCAAACCGGCCTTTGTGGGCAGCCGGGGAGGTCCTCCATGGGCACGAAGAGAACACCACCCCGAAGCGCATTTCTCCCGGTCTTGGGAGCATTGTGCGTGGCTGGTGGGAACAGCGGGCATGAGTTCTTGCAAACCGGACTTTGGAGGCAGCCGGGCAGGTCTTTCAAGGGCCCGGAGTGAGCACCACCCCAAAATGCTTTTCTCCCGGGCTAGGGAGCATTGTACGCGGCTGGCGGGAACAGCGGGCCTGAGTGCTTGCAAACCGGCCTTTTGAGGCAGCCGGGCAGGTCTTTCAAGGGCCCGGAGTGAGCACCACCACAAAATGCTTTTCTCCCGGGCTTGGGAGCATTGTGCGCAGCTGGCGGGAACAGCGGGAATGAGTACTTGCAAACCCGCCTTTGGAGTTAGCCGGGGAGGTCTTCCAAGGGCCCGGAGAGAGCACCATCCGGAAGCACTTTTCTCCTGGGATTGGGAGCATTGTGCGTGCCTGGCGGGAACAGCAGGAAGGAGTCCTTGCAACCCGGCCTTTGGAGGCAGCCGGGGAGGTCTTCCAAAGGCCCGGAGAGAGCACCACCCCGAAGCGCTTTTCTCCCGGGCTTGGGTGCATTGTGCGCGTGTGGCGGGAACAGCAGGCAGGAGTGCTTGCAAACCGGCCTTTGGAGGCAGCCGGGGAGGTCTTCCAAGGGCCCGGAGAGAACACCACCTCGAAGCGCTTTTCTCTCGGGTTTTGGAGCATTGTGTGCGGCTGGTGGAACAGCGGGAGGGAATTCTTGCAAACCGGCCTTTGGAGGCAGCCAGAGAAGTCTTCCAAGGGCCCGGAGAGAGCACCACCCCGAAGCGTTTTCTCCGGGGTTTTCGAACATTGTGTGTGGCTGGCGGGAACAGCGAGTGGGAGTGCTTGCAAACCGGCCTTTGGGGGCAGCCGGGGACGTCCTCCATGGTCCCGGAGAGATCACCACCCCGAAGCCCTTTTCTCACGGTCTTGGGAGCATTGTGCGCGGCTGGCGGGAACAGCGGGCATGAGTGCTTGCAAACTGTCCTTTGGAGGCAGCCGGGGAGGTCTTCCAAGGGCCCGGAGAGAGCACCACCCCAAAATGCTTTTCTCCCGGGATTGGGAGCATTGTGCGTGGCTGGCGGAAGCAGCGGGAATGAGTACTTACAAACCGGCCTTTGGAGGCAGCCGGGGAGGTCTTGAAAGTGCCCGGAGAGAGCACCACCCCGAAGCGCTTTTCTCCTGGGCTTGGGAGCATTGTGCGCGACTGGCGGGAACAGCAGGCAGGAGTGCTTGCAAACTGGCCTTTGGAGGCAGCCGGGGAGGTCTTCCAAGGGCCCGGAGTGAGCACCACCCCAAAATGCTTTGCTCCCGGGCTTGGGAGCATTGTGCGCGGCTGGTGGGAACAACGGGCATGAGTGCTTGCAAACCGGCCTTTGGAGGCAGCCAGAAACGTCTTCCAAGGGCTGGAGAGAGCACCACCCCGAAGCACTTTGCTCCCGTGCTTGGGAGCATTGTGCGTGGCTGGCGGGAACAGCAGGAAGGAGTCCTTGCAAACCGGCCTTTGGAGGCAGCCGGGGAGGTCTTCCAAGGGCCTGTAGAGAGCACCACCCCGAAGCGCTTTTCTCCCGGGCTTGGGAGCATTGTGCGCGGGTGGCGGGAACAGCAGGCAGGAGTGCTTGAAAACCGGCCTTTGGAGGCAGCCGGGGAGGTCTTCCAGGGCCCGGTGAGAGCACCACCCCCAAAAGCTTTTCTCCCGGGCTTGGGAGCATTGTGCGCGGCTGGTGGGAACAGCGGGCATGAGTGCTTGCAAACTGGCCATTGGAGGCAGACGGGGAGGTCTTCCAAGGGCCCGGAGAGAGCACCACCCCGAAGCACTTTTCTCCCGTGATTGGGAGCATTGTGCGCGGCTGGCGGGAACAGCGGGCGGGAGTGCTTGCAAACCGGCCTTTGGAGGCAGCCGGGGAGGTCTTCCAAGGGCCAGGAGAGAGCACCACCCCGAAGCGCTTTTCTCCCGGGCTTGGAACATTTGCGCGGATGGCGGGAACAGCGAGTGGGAGTGCTTCCAAACCGGCCTTTGGGGGCAGCCGGGGAGGTCTTCCAAGGGCCCGGACTGATCACCATCCCAAAATGCTTTTCTCCCGGGCTTGGGAGCATTGTGCGTGGCTGGCGGAAGCAGCGGGAATGAGTACTTACAAACCTGCATTTGGAGGCAGCCGGGGAGGTCTTGAAAGTGCCCGGAGAGAGCACCAGCCTGAAGCGCTTTTCTCTCGGGCTTGGGAGCATTGTGCGCGGCTGGCGGGAACAGCAGGCAGGAGTGCTTGCAAACTGGCCTTTGGAGGCAGCCGGGGAGGTCTTCCAAGGGCCCGGAGTGAGCACCACCCCAAAATGCTTTTCTCCCGGGCTTGGGAGCATTGTGCATGGCTGGCGGGAACAGCAGGAAGGAGTCCTTGCAAACCGGCCTTTGGAGGCAGCCGGCGAGGTCTTCAAGGGCCTGTAGAGAGCACCACCCCGAAGCGCTTTTCTCCCGGGCTTGGGAGCATTGTGCGCGGGTGCCGCGAACAGCAGGCAGGAGTGCTTGAAAACCGTCCTTTGGAGGCAGCCGGGGAGGTCTTCCAAGGGCCTGTAGAGAGCACCACCCCGAAGCGCTTTTCTCCCGGGCTTGGGAGCATTGTGCGTGGCTGGTGGGAACAGCGGGCGGGAGTGCTTGCAAACCGGCCTTTGGAGGCAGCCGGGGAGGTCTTCCAGGGCCCGGTGTGAGCACAACCCCAAAATGCTTTTCTCCCGGGCTTGGGAGCATTGTGCGTGGCTGGTGGGAACAGCGGGCGGGAGTGCTTGCAAACCGGCCTTTGGAGGCAGCCGGGGAGGTCGTCCAAGGGCCCGGAGAGAGCACCACCCCAAAATGCTTTTCTCCCGGGCTTGGGAGCATTGTGTGCGGCTGGCGGGTCAGCGGGAGGGAGTTCTTGAAAACCAGCCTTTGGAGGGAGCCGGGGAGGTCTTCCAAGGGCCGGGAGAGAGCACCACCCCGAAGCGCTTTTCTCCCGGGCTTGGGAGCATTGTGCGTGGCTGGCCGGAACAGCGGGATTGAGTGCTTGCAAACCGACCTTTGGAGGCAGCCGGGGAGGTCTTCCAAGGGCCGGGAGAGAGCACCACCCCGAAGCGCTTTTCTCCTGGGCTTGGAGCATTTGCACGGATGGCGGGAACAGCGAGTGGGAGTGCTTGCAAACCGGCCTTTGGGGGCAGCCCGGGAGGTCTTTCTTGGGCCCAGAGAGAACACCACCCCGAAAAGCTTTTCTCCCGGGCTTGGGAGCATTGTGCGCGTGTGGCGGGAACAGAAGGGAGAAGTGCTTGCAAACCGGCCTTGGAGGCAGCCAGGGAGGTCTTCCAAGGGCCCGGAATGAGCACCACCCAAAAATGCTTTTCTCCCAGGCTAGGGAGCATTGTGCGCGGCTGGTGGGAACAGCGAGCATGAGGGCTTGCAAACCGGCCATTGGAGGCAGCCGGGGAGGTCTTCCAGTGGGAGAGGGCCGGTTGTGCTCAGAGGCCCCACAGGCCAGGGGCCGGACCCAGCAGGGCCCCTGCCCCTGGCCAGCCTTGCCCAGACCTTCCTGGCCTCCGGGGGTACTGCCCCACCAAGGGGCAGGCTGCGGGGACAGGGTCCAGACATGCTCGGGCGCCTCCCCTGGTTCATCCCCGCTGGTGCCTTTCCCCTGGGCCTAGGCCTCGGTTGAGGCCTCCTTGGAGAGGAGGTTGCTGGCAGGGGCTGTCTCCACACTGCAAGGTGCTGGAGCTCAGAGGGCCTCGTCAGAGGGAAGGGCCCAGTAAGGGGCTGGATGCCCAAGACCTCTTTGGCCCAGCAGCCTCAGGGCAGAAGGGAGAGCAAGAGGCCCAACTTGCCCCTAGGTCGGCTTTGCCCCTTCCCACACAGGCGGCCAGCCCAGCAGCTGCCTGACAGACTCTGGCTCCCCCGAGCTCTCCGCCTGTGCAGGGGGCAGGAACAGACGTGTGTATGTGGTTCTGCCTTGGTCAGGGAGTGTGGACCCCCTGCCTGGCCCCCAGGCTCAGGGGCAAGGGCCCGGAGAGAGCACCACCCCGAAGCGCTTTTCTCCCGGGCTTCGGAGCATTGTGCGCGCCTGGTGGGAACAGTAGGCGGGAGTGCTTGCAAACCGGCCTTTGGAGGCAGCCAGGGAGGTCTTCCAGTGGGAGAGGGCCGGTTGTGCTCAGAGGCCCCACAGGCCAGGGGCAGGACCCAGGAGGCCCCTGCCCCTGGCCAGCCTTGCCCAGACCGTCCTGCCTGCGGGGTTACAGCCCCATCAAGGGGCAGGCTGCGGGGACTGGGTCCAGACATGCCCGGGCGCCTCCCCAGTCTCATCCCCGCTGGTGCCTTTCCCCAGCCCTTGGCCTCGGTTGAGGCCTCCTTGGAGAGGAGGTTGCTGGCAGGGGCTGTCTCCACACTGCAAGGTGCTGGAGCTGAGAGGGCCTCGTCAGAGGGAAGGGACCAGCAAGGGGCTGGATGCCCAAGACCTCTTTGGCCCAGCAGCCTCAGGGCAGCAGGGAGAGCAAGAGGCCCAACTTGCCCCTAGGTCGGCTCTGCCTCTTCCCACACAGGCGGCCAGCCCAGCAGCTGCCTGACAGACTCTGGCTCCCCTGAGCTCTCTGCCGGTGCAGGGGGCAGGAACAGACGTGTGCATGTGGTTCTGCCTTGGCCTGGGAGTGTGTTCCCCCTGCATTGCCCCCAGGCTCAGGGGCAAGGGCCCGGTGAGAGCACCACCCCGAAGTGCTTTTCTCCCGGGCTTGGGAGCATTGTGCGCGCCTGCTGGGAACAGTGGGCAGGAGTGTAGGCAAACCGGTCTTTGGAGGCAGCCGGGGAGGTCTTCCAGTGGGAGAGGGCCGGTTGTGCTCAGAGGCCCCACAGGCCAGGGGCAGGACGCAGCAGGGCCCCTGCCCCTGGCCAGCCTTGCCCAGACCTTCCTGGCCTCCGGGGGTACTGCCCCACCAAGGGGCAGTCTGCGGGGACTGGGTCCAGACATGCTCGGGCGCCTCCCCTGGCTCATCCCCGCTGGTGCCTTTCCCCTGGGCCTAGGCCTCGGTTGAGGCCTCCTAGGAGAGGAGGTTGCTGGCAGGGGCTGTCTCCACACTGCAAGGTGCTGGAGCTCAGAGGGCCTCGTCAGGGGGAAGGGACCAGTAAGGGGCTTGATGCCCAAGACGTCTTTGGCCCAGCAGCCTCAGGGCAGCAGGGAGAGCAAGAGGCCAAACTTGCCCCTAGGTCGGCTCTGCCCCTTCCCACACAGGCGGCCAACCCAGCAGCTGCCTGACAGACTCTGGCTCTCCCAAGCTCTCTGCCGGTGCAGGGGACAGGAACAGACGTGTGCATGTGGTTCTGCCTTGGCCTCGGAGTGTGGACCCCTGCCTGGCCCCCATGCTCAGGGGCAAGGGCCCGGAGAGAGCACCACCCCGAAGCGCTTTTCTCCCGGGCCTGGGAGCATTGTGCGCGCCTGCTGGGAACAGTGTGCGGGAGTGCTTGCAAACCGGCCTTTGGAGGCAGCCGGGGACGTCTTCCAGTGGGAGAGGGCCGGTTGTGTTCAGAGGCCCCACAGGCCAGGGGCAGGACACAGCAGGGCTCCTGCCCCTGGCCAGCCTTGCCCAGACCTTCCTGGTCTCCGGGGTTACTGCCCCACCAAGGGGCAGGCTGCGGGGACTGGGTTCAGACATGCCCGGGCGCCTCCCCTGGCTCATCCCTTCTGGTGCCTTTCCCCTGGGCCTAGGCCTTGGTTGAGACCTCCTTGGAGAGGAGATTTCTGGCAGGGGCTGTCTCCACACTGCAAGGTGCTGGAGCTCAGAGGGCCTCGACAGAGGGAAGGGACCAGTAAGGGGCTAGATGCCCAAGACGTATTTGGCCCAGCAGCCTCAGGGCAGCAGGGAGATCAAGAGGCCCAACTTGCCCCTAGGTCGGCTCTGCCCCTTCCCACACAGGCGGCCAGCCCAGCAGCTGCCTGACAGCCTCTGGCTCCCCCGAGCTCTCTGCCGGTGCAGGGGATAGGAACAGACGTGTGCATATCGTTCTGCCTTGGTCTGGGAGTGTGTTCCCCATGCCTTCCCCACAGGCTCAGGGGCAAGGGCCCGGAGAGAGCACCACCCCGAAGCGCTTTTCTCCCGGGCTTGGGAGCATTGTGCATGCCTGGCATGAACAGCGGGCGGGAGTGTTTGCAAACCGGCCTTTGGAGGCAGCCTGGGGAGGTCTTCAACTGGGAGAGGGCCGGTTGTGCTCAGAGGCCCCACAGGCCAGGGGCAGGACCCAGCAGGGCCCCTGCCCCTGGCCAGCCTTGCCCAGACCTTCCTGCCTCCGGGGGTACAGCCCCACCAAGGGGCAGGCTGCGGGGACTGGGTCCAGACATGCCCGGGCGCCTCCCCAGGCTCATCCCTGCTGGTGACTTTCCCCTGGGCCTAGGCCTCGATTGAGGCCTCGTTGCAGAGGAGGTTGCTGGCAGGGGCTGTCTCCACACTGCAAGGTGCTGGAGCTCAGAGGGCCTCGTCAGAGGGAAGGGACCAGCAAGGGGCTGGATACCCAAGACCTCTTTGGCCCAGCAGCCTCAGGGCAGCAGGGAGAGCAAGAGGCCCAACTTGCCCCTAGGTCGGTTCTGCCCCTTCCCACACAGGCGGCCAGCCCAGCAGCTGCCTGACAGACTCTGGCTCCCCCGAGCTCTCTGCCGGTGCAGGGGGCAGGAACAGACGTGTGCATGTGGTTCTGCCTTGGTCTTGGAGTGTGGACCCACTGCCTGGCCCCCAAGCTCAGGGGCAAGGGCCCGGAGAGAGCACCAGCCCGAAGCGCTTTTCTCCCGGGCTTGGGAGCATTGTGCATGCCTGGCGGGAACAGCGGGCGCGAGTGTTGGCAAACCGGCCTTTGGAGGCAGCCGGGCAGGTCTTCCAGTGGGAGAGGGCCGGTTGTGCTCAGAGGCCCCACAGGCCAGGGGCAGGATCCAGCAGGGCCCCTGGCCCTGGCCAGCCTTGCCCAGACCTTTCTGCCTCCGGGGGTACAGCCCCACCAACGGGCAGGCTGCGGGGACTGGGTCCAGACATGCCCGGGCGCCTCCCCAGGCTCATCCCTGCTGGTGACTTTCCCCTGGGCCTAGGCCTCGGTTGAGGCCTCGTTGCAGAGGAGGTTGCTGGCAGGGGCTGTCTCCACACTGCAAGGTGCTGGAGCTCAGAGGGCCTCGTCAGAGGGAAGAGACCAGCAAAGGGCTGGATGCCCAAGACCTCTTTGACCCAGCAGCCTCAGGTCAGCAGGGAGAGCAAGAGGCCCAACTTGCCCCTAGGTCGGCTCTGCCCCTTCCCACACAGGCGGCCAACCCAGCAGCTGCCTGACAGACTCTGGCTCCCCCAAGCTCTCTGCCGGTGCAGGGGACAGGAACAGACGTGTGCATGTGGTTCTGCCTTGGCCTCGGAGTGTGGACCCCTGCCTGGCCCCCATGCTCAGGGGCAACGGCCCGGAGAGAGCACCACCCCGAAGCGCTTTTCTCCCGGGCTTGGGAGCATTGTGCGCGCCTGCTGGGAACAGTGTGCGGGAGTGCTTGCAAACCGGCCTTTGGAGGCAGCCGGGGACGTCTTCCAGTGGGAGAGGGCCGGTTGTGTTCAGAGGCCCCACAGGCCAGGGGCAGGACACAGCAGGGCTCCTGCCCCTGGCCAGCCTTGCCCAGACCTTCCTGGTCTCCGGGGTTACTGCCCCACCAAGGGGCAGGCTGCGGGGACTGGGTTCAGACATGCCCGGGCGCCTCCCCTGGCTCATCCCTTCTGGTGCCTTTCCCCTGGGCCTAGGCCTTGGTTGAGACCTCCTTGGAGAGGAGATTTCTGGCAGGGGCTGTCTCCACACTGCAAGGTGCTGGAGCTCAGAGGGCCTCGACAGAGGGAAGGGACCAGTAAGGGGCTAGATGCCCAAGACGTATTTGGCCCAGCAGCCTCAGGGCAGCAGGGAGATCAAGAGGCCCAACTTGCCCCTAGGTCGGCTCTGCCCCTTCCCACACAGGCGGCCAGCCCAGCAGCTGCCTGACAGCCTCTGGCTCCCCCGAGCTCTCTGCCGGTGCAGGGGATAGGAACAGACGTGTGCATATCGTTCTGCCTTGGTCTGGGAGTGTGTTCCCCATGCCTTCCCCACAGGCTCAGGGGCAAGGGCCCGGAGAGAGCACCACCCCGAAGCGCTTTTCTCCCGGGCTTGGGAGCATTGTGCATGCCTGGCGTGAACAGCGGGCGGGAGTGTTTGCAAACCGGCCTTTGGAGGCAGCCTGGGGAGGTCTTCAACTGGGAGAGGGCCGGTTGTGCTCAGAGGCCCCACAGGCCAGGGGCAGGACCCAGCAGGGCCCCTGCCCCTGGCCAGCCTTGCCCAGACCTTCCTGCCTCCGGGGGTACAGCCCCACCAAGGGGCAGGCTGCGGGGACTGGGTCCAGACATGCCCGGGCGCCTCCCCAGGCTCATCCCTGCTGGTGACTTTCCCCTGGGCCTAGGCCTCGATTGAGGCCTCGTTGCAGAGGAGGTTGCTGGCAGGGGCTGTCTCCACACTGCAAGGTGCTGGAGCTCAGAGGGCCTCGTCAGAGGGAAGGGACCAGCAAGGGGCTGGATACCCAAGACCTCTTTGGCCCAGCAGCCTCAGGGCAGCAGGGAGAGCAAGAGGCCCAACTTGCCCCTAGGTCGGTTCTGCCCCTTCCCACACAGGCGGCCAGCCCAGCAGCTGCCTGACAGACTCTGGCTCCCCCGAGCTCTCTGCCGGTGCAGGGGTCAGGAACAGACGTGTGCATGTGGTTCTGCCTGGGCCTGGGAGTGTGTTCCCCCTGCATTGCCCCCAGGCTCAGGGGCAAGGGCCCGGTGCAAGCACCACCCTGAAGCGCTTTTCTCCCTGGCTTGGGAGCATTGTGCGCGCCTGGTGGGAACAGTGGGCGTGAGTGTTGGCAAACCGGCCTTTGGAGGCAGCCGGGGTGGTCTTCCAGCGGGAGAGGGCCGGATGTGCTCAGAGGCCCCACAGGCCAGGGGCAGGACCCAGCAGGTCCCCTGCCCCTGGAGAGCCTTTCCCAGACCTTCCTGGCCTCCGGGGGTACTGCCCCACCAAGGGGCAGGCTGCGGGGACTGGGTCTAGACATGCCCGGGCGCCTCCCCAGGCTCATCCCCGCTGGTGCCTTTCCCCTGGGCCTAGGCCTCGGTTTAGGCCTCCTTGTTGAGGAGGTTGCTGGCAGGGGCTGTCTCCACACTGCAAGGTGCTGGAGCTCAGAGGGCCTCGTCAGAGGGAAGGGACCAGCAAAGGGCTGGATGCCCAAGACCTCTTTTGCCCAGCAGCCTCAGGGCAGCAGGGAGAGCAAGAGGCCCAACTTGCCCCTAGGTCGGCTCTGCCCCGTCCCACACAGGCAACCAGCCCAGCAGCAGCCTGGCAGTCTCTGGCTCCCCCGAGCTCTCTGCCGGTGTAGGGGGCAGGAACAGACGTGTGCATGTCGTTCTGCCTTGGCCTGGGAGTGTGTTCCCCCTGCCTGGACCCCAGGCTCAGGGGCAAGGGCCCGGAGAGAGCACCACCCCGAAGCGCTTTTCTCCCGGGCTTGGGAGCATTTTGCGTGCTTGGTGGGAACAGTGGGCGGGAGTGCTTGCAAACCGGCCTTTGGAGGCAGCCGGGGAGGTCTTCCAGTGGGAAAGGGCCGGTTGTGCTCAGAGGCCCCACAGGCCAGGGGCAGGACCCAGCAGGGCCCCTGCCCCTGGCCAGCCTTGCCCAGACCTTCCTGCCTCCGGGGTTACAGCCCCACCAAGGGGCAGGCTGCGGGGACTGGGTCCAGACATGCCCGGGCCCTTCCCCAGTCTCATCCCCGCTGGTGCCTTTCCCCTGGGCCTAGGCCTCGGTTGAGGCCTCCTTGGAGAGGAGGTTGCTGGCAGGGGCTGTCTCCACACTGCAAGGTGCTGGAGCTCAGAGGGCCTCGTCAGAGGGAAGGGACCAGCAAGGGGCTGGATGCCCAAGACCTCTTTGGCCCAGCAGCCTCAGGGCAGCAGGGAGAGCAAGAGGCCCAACTTGCCCCTAGGTCGGCTCTGCCCCTTCCCACACAGGCGGCCAGCCCAGCAGCTGCCTGACAGACTCTGGCTCCCCTGAGCTCTCTGCCGGTGCAGGGGGCAGGAACAGACGTGTGCATGTGGTTCTGCCTTGGCCTGGGAGTGTGTTCCCCCTGCATTGCCCCCAGGCTCAGGGGCAAGGGCCCGGTGAGAGCACCACCCCGAAGTGCTTTTCTCCCGGGCTTGGGAGCATTGTGCGCGCCTGCTGGGAACAGTGGGTGGGAGCGCTTGCAAACCGGCCTTTGGAGGAAGCCGGGGAGGTCTTCCAGTGGGAGAGGGCCGGTTGTGCTCAGAGGCCCCACAGGCCAGGGGCAGGACCCAGCAGGGCCCCTGCCCCTGGCCAGCCTTGCCCAGACCTTCCTGGCCTCCGGGGGTACTGCCCCACCAAGGGGCAGGCTGCGGGGACTGGGTCCAGACATGCTCGGGTGCCTCACTTGGCTCATCCCCGCTGGTGCCTTTCCCCTGGGCCTAGGCCTCGGTTGAGGCCTCCTTGGAGAGGAGGTTGCTGGCAGGGGCTGTCTCCACACTGCAAGGTGCTGGAGCTCAGAGGGCCTCGTCAGAGGGAAGGGACCAGTAAGGGGCTGGATGCCCAAGACGTCTTTGGCCCAGCAGCCTCAGGGCAGCAGGGAGAGCAAGAGGCCCAACTTGCCCCTAGGGCGGCTCTGCCCCTTCCCACACAGGCGGCCAACCCAGCAGCTGCCTGACAGACTCTGGCTCCCCCAAGCTCTCTGCCGGTGCAGGGGACAGGAACAGACGTGTGCATGTGTTTCTGCCTTGGCCTGGGAGTGTGGACCCCTGCCTGGCCCCCAGGCTCAGGGGCAAGGGCCCGGAGAGAGCACCACCCCGAAGCGCTTTTCTCCCGGGCTTGGGAGCATTTTGCGTGCTTGGTGGGAACAGTGGGCGGGAGTGCTTGCAAACCGGCCTTTGGAGGCAGCCGGGGAGGTCTTCCAGTGGGAGAGGGCCGGTTGTGCTCAGAGGCCCCACAGGCCACGGGCAGGACCCAGCAGTGTCCCTGCCCCTGGCAGCCTTGCCCAGACCTTCCTGGCCTCCGGGGGTACTGCCCCACCAAGGGGCAGGTTGGGGGGACTGGGTCCAGACATGGCTGGGCGCCTCCCCAGGCTCATCCCCGCTGGTGCCTTTCCCCTAGTCCTAGGCCTCGGTTGAGGCCTCCTTGGAGAGGAGGTTGCTGGCAGGGGCTGTCTCCACACTGCAAGGTGCTGGAGCTCAGAGGGCCTCATCAGAGGGAAGGGACCAGCAAGGGGCTGGATGCCTAAAACCTCTTTGGCCCAGCAGCCTCAGGGCAGCAGGGAGAGCAAGAGGCCCAACTTGCCCCTAGGTCGGCTCTGCCCCTTCCCACACAGGCCGCCAGCCCAGCAGCTGCCTGGCAGACTCTGGCTCCCCCGAGCTCTCTGCCGGTGCAGGGGGCAGGAACAGACGTGTGCATGTGGTTCTGCCTTGGCCTGGGAGTGTGTTCCCCCTGCCTTGCCCCCAGGCTCAGGGACAAGGGCCCGGTGAGAGCATCACTCCAAAGCGCTTTTCTCCCGGGCTTGGGAGCATTGTGCGAGCCTGGCATGAACAGCGGGCGGGAGTGTTTGCAAACAGGAATTTGGAGGCAGCCGGGGAGGTCTTCCAGTGGGAGAGGGCCGGTTGTGCTCAGAGGCCCCACAGGCCAGGGGCAGGACCCATCAGGGCCCCTGCCCCTGGCCAGCCTTGCCAAGACCTTCCTGGCCTCCGGGGGTACTGCCCAACCAAGGGGCAGGCTGCGGGGACTAGGTCCAGTCATGCTCGGGCGCCTCCCCTGGCTCATCCCCGCTGGTGCCTTTCCCCTGGGCCTAGGCCTCGGTTGAGGCCTCCTTGGAGAGGAGGTTGCTGGCAGGGGCTGTCTCCACACTGCAAGGTGCTGGAGCTCAGAGGGCCTCGTCAGAGGGAAGGGACCAGTAAGGGGCTGGATGCCCAAGACGTCTTTGGCCCAGCAGCCTCAGGGCAGCAGAGAGAGCAAGAGGCCCAACTTGCCCCTAGGTCGGCTCTGCCCCTTCCCACACAGCCGGCCAACCCAGCAGCTGCCTGACAGACTCTGGCTCCCCCAGGCTCTCTGGCAGTGCAGGGGACAGGAACAGACGTGGGCATGTGGTTCTGCCGTGGCCTGGGAGTGTGTTCCCCCTGCCTTGCCCCCAGGCTCAGGGGCAAGGGCCCGGAGAGAGCACCAGCCCGAATCGCTTTTCTCCCGGGCTTGGGAGCATTGTGCGGGCCTGGCGGGAACAGCGGGCTGGAGTGCTTGCAAACCGGCCTTTGGAGGCAGACGGGGAGGTCTTCCAACGGGAGAGTGCCGGTTGTGCTCAGAGACCCCACAGGACAGGGGCAGGACCCAGCAGTGTCCCTGCCCCTGGCAGCCTTGCCCAGACCTTCCTGGCCTCCGGGGGTACAGCCCCACCAAGGGGCAGGCTGCGGGGACTGGGTCCAGACATGGCCGGGCGCCTCCCCAGGCTCATCCCCGCTGGTGCCTTTCCCCTGGGCCTAGGCCTCGGTTGAGGCCGCCTTGGAGAGGAGGTTGCTGGCAGGGGCTGTCTCCACACTGCAAGGTGCTGGAGCTCAGAGGGCCTCATCAGCGGGAAGGGACCAGCAAGGGGCTGGATGCCCAAGACCTCTTTGGCCCAGCAGCCTCAGGGCAGCAGGGAGAGCAAGAGGCCCAACTTGCCCCTAGGTCGGCTCTGCCCCGTCCCACACAGGCGGCCAGCCCAGCAGCTGCCTGACAGACTCTGGCTCCCCCGAGCTCTCTGCCGGTGCAGGGGTCAGGAACAGACGTGTGCATGTGGTTCTGCCTTGGCCTCGGAGTGTGGACCCACTGCCTGGCACCCAGGCTCAGGGGCTAGGGCCCGGAGAGAGCACCACCCCGAAGCGCTTTTCTCCCGGGCGTGGGAACATTGTGCGTGCCTGGCGGGAACAGCGGGCGGGAGTGTTGCAAACCGGCCTTTGGAGGCAGCCGGGGAGGTCTTCCAGTGGGAGAGGGCCTGTCATGCTCAGAGGCCCCAGAGACCAGGGGCAGGACCCAGCAGGGCCCCTGCCCCTGGCCAGCCTTGCCCAGACCTTCCTGGCCCCCGGGGGTACTGCCCCACCAAGGGGCAGGCTGCGGGGACTGGGTCCAGACATGCCCGGGCGCCTCCCCAGGCTCATCCCCGCTGGTGCCTTTCCCCTGGGCCTAGGCCTCGGTTGAGGCCTGTTGGAGAGGAGATTGCTGGCAGGGGCTGTCTCCACACTGCAAGGTGCTGGAGCTCAGAGGGCCTCGTCAGAGGGAAGGGACCAGCAAGGGGCTGGATGCCCAAGACCTCTTTGGCCCAGCAGCCTCAGGGCAGCAGGGAGATCAAGAGGCCCAACTTGCCCCTAGGTCGGCTCTGCCCCTTCCCACACAGGCGGCCAGCCCAGCAGCTGCCTGGCAGACTCTGGCTCCCCTAGCTCTCTGCCGGTGCAGGGGGCAGGAACAGACGTGTGCATGTAGTTCTGCCTTGGCCTGGGAGTGTGTTCCCCCTGCATTGCCCCCAGGCACAGGGGCAAGGGCCCGGAGAGAGCACCACCCCAAAATGCTTTTCCCCCCGGCTTGGGAGCATTTGCATGGCTGGCGGGAACAGCTAGTGGGAATGCTTGCAAACCGGCCTTTGGGGGCAGCCGGGGAGGTCCTCCATGGGCCCGGAGAGAACACCACCCCGATGCGCTTTTCTCCCGGGCTTGGGAGCAGTGTGCGCGAATGGCGGGAACAGCAGGCAGGAGTACTTGCAAACCGGCCTTTGGAGGCAGGCGCGGAGGTCTTCCAAGGGCAAGGAGTGAGCACCACCCCAAAATGCTTTTCTCCCGTGCTTGGGAGCATTGTACACGGCTGGTGGGAACAGCGGGCATGAGTGCTTGCATACCGGCCATTGGAGGCAGCCGGGGAGGTCTTCAAAGGGCCCTGAGAGAGCACCACCCCGAAGCGCTTTTCTCCCGTGATTGGGAGCATTGTGTGCGGCTGGCGGGACAGCGGGAGGGAGTTCTTGCAAACCGGCCTTTTGAGGCAGCCGGGGAAGTCTTCCAAGGGCCGGGAGAGAGCACCACCCCAAAGCGCTTCTCTCCCGTGTTTTGGAGCATGTGCGTGGCTGGCCGGAACAGTGAGTGGGAGTGATTGCAAACCGGCCTTTGGGGGCAGCCGGGGAGGTCCTCCATGGGCACGGAGAGAACACCACCCCGAAGCGCATTTCTCCCGGTCTTGGGAGCATTGTGCGCGGCTGGCGGGAACAGCGGGCATGAGTTTTTGCAAACCGGACTTTGGAGGCAGCCGGGCAGGTCTTTCAAGGGCCCGGAGTGAGCACCACCACAAAATGCTTTTCTCCCGGGCTAGGGAGCATTGCACGCGGCTGGCGGGAACAGCGGGCCTGAGTGCTTGCAAACCGGCCTTTTGAGGCAGCCGGGGTGGTCTTCCAAGGGCCCGGAGAGAGCACCACCCCAAAATGCTTTTCTCCCGGGCTTGGGAGCATTGTGCGCAGCTGGCGGGAACAGCGGGAATGAGTACTTGCAAACCCGCCTTTGGAGGTAGCCGGGGAGGTCTTCCAAGGGCCCGGAGAGAGCACCATCCCGAAGCACTTTTCTCCCGGGATTGGGAGCATTGCGCGTGCCTGGCGGGAACAGCAGGAAGGAGTCCTTGCAAACCGGCCTTTGGAGGCAGCCGGGGAGGTCTTCCAAAGGCCCGGAGAGAGCACCACCCCGAAGCGCTTTTCTCCCGGGCTTGGGTGCATTGTGCGCGTGTGGCGGGAACAGCAGGCAGGAGTGCTTGCAAACCGGCCTTTGGAGGCAGCCGGGGAGGTCTTCCAAGGGCCCGGAGAGAACACCACCTCGAAGCGCTTTTCTCTCGGGTTTTGGAGCATTGTGTGCTGCTGGTGGAACAGCGGGAGGGAATTCTTGCAAACCGGCCTTTGGAGGCAGCCAGAGAAGTCTTCCAAGGGCCCGGAGAGAGCACCACCCCGAAGCGCTTTTCTCCGGGGTTTTGGAACATTGTGTGTGGCTGGCGGGAACAACGAGTGGGAGTGCTTGCAAACCGGCCTTTGGGGGCAGCCGGGGACGTCCTCCATGGTCCAGGAGAGAACACCACCCCGAAGCGCTTTTCTCACGGTCTTGGGAGCATTGTGCGCGGCTGGCGGGAACAGCGGGCATGAGTGCTTGCAAACTGTCCTTTGGAGGCAGCCGGGGAGGTCTTCCAAGGGCCCGGACTGATCACCACCCCAAAATGCTTTATCCCGGGCTTGGGAGCATTGTGTGCGGCTGTCGGGAACAGCGGACATGAGTGCTTACAAACCGGCCTTTGGGGGCAGCCCGGGAGGTCTTCCAAGGGCCCGGAGAGAGCACCACCCCAAAATGCTTTTCTCCCGGGATTGGGAGCATTGTGCGTGGCTGGCGGAAGCAGCGGGAATGAGTACTTACAAACCGGCCTTTGGAGGCAGCCGGGGAGGTCTTCCAAGAGCCTGTAGAGAGCACCACCCCGAAGCGCTTTTCTCCCGGGCTTGGGAGCATTGTGCGCGGCTGGTGGGAACAACGGGCATGAGTGCTTGCAAACCGGCCTTTGGAGGCAGCCGGGACGTCTTCCAAGGGCCCGGAGAGAGCACCACCCCGAAGCACTTTTCTCCCGTGCTTGGGAGCATTGTGCGTGGCTCGCGGGAACAGCAGGAAGGAGTCCTTGCAAACCGGCCTTTGGAGGCAGCCGGGGAGGTCTTCCAAGAGCCTGTAGAGAGCACCACCCCGAAGCGCTTTTCTCCCGGGCTTGGGAGCATTGTCCGCGTGTGGCGGGAACAGCAGTCGGGAGTGCTTGCAAACCGCCCTTTGGAGGCAGCCGGGGAGGTCTTCCAAGGGCCAGGAGAGAGCACCACCCCGAAGCGCTTTTCTCCCGGGCTTGGAACATTTGCGCGGATGGCGGGAACAGCGAGTGGGAGTGCTTCCAAACCGGCCTTTGGGGGCAGCCGGGGAGGTCTTCCAAGGGCCCGGACTGATCACCACCCCAAAATGCTTTTCTCCCGGGCTTGGGAGCATTGTGCGTGGCTGGCGGAAGCAGCGGGAATGAGTACTTACAAACCTGCCTTTGGAGGCAGCCGGGGAGGTCTTGAAAGGGCCCGGAGAGAGCACCACCCTGAAGCGCTTTTCTCTCGGGCTTGGGAGCATTGTGCGCGGCTGGCGGGAACAGCAGGCAGGAGTGCTTGCAAACTGGCCTTTGGAGGCAGCCGGGGAGGTCTTCCAAGGGCCCGGAGAGAGCACCATCCTGAAGCACTTTTCTCCCGGAATTGGGAGCATTGTGCGTGGCTGGCGGGAACAGCAGGAAGGAGTCCTTGCAAACCGGCCTTTGGAGGCAGCCGGGGAGGTCTTCCAAAGGCCCGGAGAGAGCACCACCCCGAAGCGCTTTTCTCCCGGGCTTGGGTGCATTGTGCGCATGTGGCGGAAACAACAGGCAGGAGTGCTTGCAAAACGGCCTTTGGAGGCAGCCCGGGAGGTCTTCCAAGGGCCCGGACTGATCACCACCCCAAAATGCTTTTCTCCCGGGCTTGGGAGCATTGTGCGCGGCTGTCGGGAACAGCGGACATGAGTGCTTACAAACCGGCCTTTGGAGGCAGCCCGGGAGGTCTTCCAAGGGCCGGGAGAGAGCACCACCCCAAAATGCTTTTCTCCCGGGCTTGGGAGCATTGTGTGCGGCTGGCGGGTCAACGGGAGGGAGTTCTTGAAAACCAGCCTTTGGAGGCAGCCGGGGAGGTCTTCCAAGGGCCGGGAGAGAGCACCACCCCGAAGCGCTTTTCTCCTGGGCTTGGAGCATTTGCACGGATGGCGGGAACAGCGAGTGGGAGTGCTTGCAAACCGGCCTTTGGGGGCAGCCCGGGAGGTCTTTCTTGGGCCCAGAGAGAACACCACCCCGAAACGCTTTTCTCCCGAGCTTGGGAGCATTGTGCGCGGGTGGCGGGAACAGCAGGCAGAAGTGCTTGCAAACCGGCCTTGGAGGCAGCCGGGGAGGTCTTCCAAGGGCCCGGAGTGAGCACCACCCAAAAATGCTTTTCTCCCGGGCTTGGGAGAATTGTGTGCGGCTGGCGGGAACAGCGGGATTGAGTGCTTGCAAACCGGCCTTTGGAGGCAGCCGGGGAGGTCTTCCAAGGGCCGGGAGAGAGCACCACTTCGAAGCGCTTTTCTCCCGGGCTTGGGAGCATTGTGCGCGGCGGGCGGGAACAGCAGGCATGAGTGCTTGCAAACCGGCCTTTGGAGGCAGCCGGGGAGGTCTTCCAAGGGCCCGGAGAGATCACCACTCCGAAGCGCTTTTCTCCCGTGATTGGGAGCATTGTGTGTGGCTGGCGGGACAGCGGGAGGGAGTTCTTGAAAACCAGCCTTTGGAGGCAGCCGGGGAGGTCTTCCAAGGGCCGGGAGAGAGCACCACCCCGAAGCGCTTTTCTCCTGGGCTTGGAGCATTTTCACGGATGGCGGGAACTGCGAGTGGGAGTGCTTGCAAACCGGCCTTTGGGGGCGGCCCGGGAGGTCTTTCTTGAGCCCAGAGAGAACACCACCCCGAAAAGCTTTTCTCCCGGGCTTGGGAGCATTGTGCGCGTGTGGCGGGAGAAGCAGGCAGAAGTGCTTGCAAACCGGCCTTGGAGGCAGCCAGGGTGGTCTTCCAAGGGCCCGGAGTGAGCACCACCCAAAAATGCTTTTCTCCCGGGCTAGGGAGCATTGTGCGCGGCTGGTGGGAACAGCGGGCAAGAGGGCTTGCAAACCGGCCTTTGGAGGCAGCCGGGGAGGTCTTCCAGCGAGAGAGGGCCGGTTGTGCTCAGAGGCCCCACAGGCCAGGGGCAGGACCCAGCAGGGCCCCTGCCCCTGGCCAGGCCTTGCCCAGATCTCCCTCGCCTCCGGGGGTACTGCCCCACCAAGGGGCAGGCTGCGGGGACTGGGTCCAGACATGGCCGAGCGCCTCCCCTGGCTCATCCCTGCTGGTGCCTTTCCCCTGGGCCTAGGCCTCGGTTGAGGCCTCCTTGGAGAGAGGTTGCTGGCAGGGGCTGTCTCCACACTGCAAGGTGCTGGAGCTCAGAGGGCCTCGTCAGAGGGAAGGGACCAGCAAGGGGCTGGATGCCCAAGACCTCTTTGGCCCAGCAGCCTCAGGGCAGCAGGGAGAGCAAGAGGCCCAACTTGCCCCTAGGTCGGCTCTGCCCCTTCCCACACAGGCGGCCAGCCCAGCAGCTGCCTGACAGACTCTGGCTCCCCCGAGCTCTCTGCCTGTGCAGGGGGCAGGAACAGACGTGTGCTTGTGGTTCTGGCTTGGTCTGGGAGTGTGGACCCCCTGCCTGGCCCCCAGGCTCAGGCGCAAGGTCCCGGAGAGAGCACCACCACGAAGCGCTTTTCTCCCGGGCTTGGGAGCATTGTGCGTGCCTGGTGGGAACAGTAGGCGGGAGTGCTTGCAAACCGGCCTTTGGAGGCAGCCGGGGAGGTCTTCCAGTGGGAGAGGGCCGGTTGTGCTCAGAGTCCCCACAGGCCAGGGGCAGGACCCAGGAAGGCCACTGCCCCTGGCCAGCCTTGCCCAAACCATCCTGCCTCCGGGGTTACAGCCCCACCAAGGGGCAGGCTGCGGGGACTGGGTCCAGACATGCCCGGGCGCCTCCCCTGGCTCATCCCCGCTGGTGCCTTTCCCCTGGGCCTAGGCCTCGGTTGAGGCCTCCTTGGAGAGGTGGTTGCTGGCAGGGGCTGTCTCCACACTGCTAGGTGCTGGAGCTCAGAGGGCCTCGTCAGAGGGAAGGGACCAGCAAGGGGCTGGATGCCCAAGACCTCTTTGGCCCAGCAGCCTCAGGGAAACAGGGAGAGCAAGAGGCCCAACTTGCCCCTAGGTCGGCTCTGCCCCTTCCCACACAGGCAGCCAACCCAGCAGCTGCCTGACAGACTCTGGCTCCCACGAGCTCTCTGCCGGTGCAGGGGGCAGGAACAGACGTGTGCATGTGGTTCTGCCTTAGCCTGGGAGTGTGTTCCCCCTGCATTGCCCCCAGGCTCAGGGGCAAGGGCCCGGTGAGAGGACCACCCCGAAGCGCTTTTCTCCCGGGCTTGGGAGCATTGTGCGAGCCTGGAGGGAACAGTGGGCAGGAGTGTTGGCAAACCGGCCTTTGGAGGCAGCCGGGGAGGTCTTCCAGCGGGAGAGGGCCGGATGTGCTCAGAGGCCCCACAGGCCAGGGGCAGGACCCAGCAGGTCCCCTGCCCCTGGCCAGCCTTGCCCAGACCTTCCTGGCCTCCGGGGGTACTGCCCCACCAAGGGGCAGGCTGCGGGAACTGGTTCCAGACATGCCCGGGCGCCTCCCCAGGCTCATCCCCGCTGGTGCCTTTCCCCTGGGCCTAGGCCTCGGTTCAGGCCTCCTTGGAGAGGAGGTGGCTGGCAGGGGCTGTCTCCACACTGCCAGGTGCTGGAGCTCAGAGGGCCTCGTCAGAGGGAAGGGACCAGCAAGGGGCTGGATGCCCAAGACCTCTTTGGCCCAGCAGCCTCAGGGCAGCAGGGAGAGCAAGAGGCCCAACTTGCCCCTAGGTCGGATCTGCCCCTTCCCACACAGGCGGCCAGCCCAGCAGCTGCCTGACAGACTCTGGCTCCCCCGAGCTCTCTGCCGGTGCAGGGGGCAGATCAGACTTGTGCATGTGGTTCTGCCTTTGCCTGGGAGTGTGGACACCCTGCCTTGCCCTCAGGCTCAGGGGCAAGGGCCCGGAGAGAGCACCACCCCGAAGCGCTTTTCTCCCGGGCTTGGGAGCATTGTGCGCGCCTGCTGGGAACAGTGGGCGGGAGCGCTTGCAAACCGGCCTTTGGAGGCAGCCGGGGAGGTCTTCCAGTGGGAGAGGGCCGGTTGTGCTCAGAGGCCCCACAGGCCAGGGGCAGGACCCAGCAGGGCCCCTGCCCCTGGCCAGCCTTGCCCAGACCTTCCTGGCCTCCGGGGGTACTGCCCCACCAAGGGGCAGGCTGCGGGGACTGGGTCCAGACATGCTCGGGCGCGTCCCCTGGCTCATCCCCGCTGGTGCCTTTCCCCTGGGCCTTGGCCTCGGTTGAGGCCTCCTTGGAGAGGAGGTTGCTGGCAGGGGCTGTCTCCACACTGCAAGGTGCTGGAGCTCAGAGGGCCTCGTCAGAGGGAAGGGACCAGCAAGGGGCTGGATGCCCAAGACCTCTTTGGCCCAGCAGCCTCAGGGCAGCAGGGAGAGCAAGAGGCCCAACTTGCCCCTAGGTCGGCTCTGCCCCTTCCCACACAGGCGGCCAGCCCAGCAGCTGCCTGACAGACTCTGGCTCCCCTGAGCTCTCTGCCGGTGCAGGGGGCAGGAACAGACGTGTGCATGTGGTTCTGCCTTGGCCTGGGAGTGTGTTCCCCCTGCATTGCCCCCAGGCTCAGGGGCAAGGGCCCGGTGGGAGCACCACCCCGAAGCGCTTTTCTCCCGGGCTTGGGAGCATTGTGCGCGCCTGGTGGGAACAGTGGGCAGGACTGTTGGCAAACCGGCCTTTGGAGGCAGCCGGGGAGGTCTTCCAGCGGGAGAGGGCCGGATGTGCTCAGAGGCCCCACAGGCCAGGGGCAGGACCCAGCAGGTCCCCTGCCCCTGGCCAGCCTTTCCCAGTCCTTCCTGGCCTCCGGGGGTACTGCCCCACCAAGGGGCAGGTTGCGGGGACTGGGTCCAGACATGCCCGGGCGCCTCCCCAGGCTCATCCCCGCTGGTGCCTTTCCCCTGGGCCTAGGCCTCGGTTTAGGCCTCCTTGGAGAGGAGGTTGCTGGCAGGGGCTGTCTCCACACTGCAAGGTGCTGGAGCTCAGAGGGCCTCGTCAGAGGGAAGGGACCAGCAAGGGGCTGGATGCCCAAGACCTCTTTGGCCCAGCAGCTTCAGGGCAGCAGGGAGAGCAAGAGGCCCAACTTGCCCCTAGGTCGGCTCTGCCCCTTCCCACACAGGCGGCCAGCCCAGCAGCTGCCTGGCAGACTCTGGCTCCCCCGAGCTCTCTGCCGGTGCAGGGGGCAGATCAGACTTGTGCATGTGGTTCTGCCTTTGCCTGGGAGTGTGGACACCCTGCCTTGCCCTCAGGCTCAGGGGCAAGGGCCCGGAGAGAGCACCACCCCGAAGCGCTTTTCTCCCGGGCTTGGGAGCATTGTGCGCGCCTGCTGGGAACAGTGGGCGGGAGCGCTTGCAAACCGGCCTTTGGAGGCAGCCGGGGAGGTCTTCCAGTGGGAGAGGGCCGGTTGTGCTCAGAGGCCCCACAGGCCAGGGGCAGGACCCAGCAGGGCCCCTGCCCCTGGCCAGCCTTGCCCAGACCTTCCTGGCCTCCGGGGGTACTGCCCCACCAAGGGGCAGGCTGCGGGGACTGGGTCCAGACATGCTCGGGCGCGTCCCCTGGCTCATCCCCGCTGGTGCCTTTCCCCTGGGCCTTGGCCTCGGTTGAGGCCTCCTTGGAGAGGAGGTTGCTGGCAGGGGCTGTCTCCACACTGCAAGGTGATGGAGCTCAGAGGGCCTCGTCAGAGGGAAGGGACCAGTAAGGGGCTGGATGCCCAAGACGTCTTTGGCCCAGCAGCCTCAAGGCAGCAGGGAGAGCAAGAGGCCCAACTTGCCCCTAGGGCGGCTCTGCCCCTTCCCACACAGGCGGCCAACCCAGCAGCTGCCTGACAGACTCTGGCTCCCCCGAGCTCTCTGCCGGTGCAGGGGACAGGAACAGACGTGGGCATTTCGTTCTGCCTTGGCCTGGGAGTGTGTTCCCCCTGCCTTGCCCCCAGGCTCAGGCGCAAGGGCCCGCAGAGAGCATCACTCCAAAGCGCTTTTCTCCCGGGCTTGGGAGCATTGTGCGAGCCTAGCGTGAACAGCTGGCGGGAGTGTTTGCCAACAGGACTTTGGAGGCAGCCGGGGAGGTCTTCCAGTGGGAGAGGGCCGGTTGTGCTCAGAGGCCCCGCAGGCCAGGGGCAGGACCTAGCAGGGCCCCTGCCCCTGGCCAGCCTTGCCCAGACCTTCCTGGCCTCCGGGGGTACTGCCCCACCAAGGGGCAGGCTGCGGGGACTGGGTCCAGACATGTCCGTGCGCCTCCCCAGGATCATCCCCGCTGGTGCCTTTCCCCTGGGCGTAGGCCTCGGTTGAGGTCTCTTTGGAGAGGAGGTTGCTGGCAGGGGCTGTCTCCACACTGCAAGGTGCTGGAGCTCAGAGGGCCTCGTCAGAGGGAAGGGACAAGCAAAGGGCTGGATGCCCAAGACCTCTTTGACCCAGCAGCCTCAGGGCAGCAGGGAGAGCAAGAGGCCCAACTTGCCCCTAGGTCGGCTCTGCCCCGTCCCACACAGGCAGCCAGCCCAGCAGCAGCCTGGCAGTCTCTGGCTCCCCCGAGCTCTCTGCCGGTGTAGGGGGCAGGAACAGACGTGTGCATGTCGTTCTTCCTTGGCCTGGGAGTGTGTTCCCCCTGCCTGGCCCCCAGGCTCAGGGGCAAGGGCCCGGAGAGAGCACCAGCCCGAAGCGCTTTTCTCCCGGGCTTGGGAGCATTGTGCGGGCCTGGCGGGAACAGCGGGCTGGAGTGCTTGCAAACAGGCCTTTGGAGGCAGACGGGGAGGTCGTCTAGCGGGAGAGTGCCGGTTGTGCTCAGAGGTCCCACAGGCCAGGGGCAGGACCCAGCATTGTCCCTGCCCCTGGCAGCCTTGCCCAGACCTTCCTGGCCTCCGGGGGTACAGCCCCACCAAGGGGCAGGCTGCGGGGACTGGGTCCAGACATGCCCGGGCGCCTCCCAAGGCTCATCCCCACTGGTGCCTTTCCCCTGGGCCTAGGCCTCGGTTGAGGCCTCTTGGAGAGGAGGTTGCTGGCAGGGCCTGTCTCCACACTGCAAGGTGCTGGACCTCAGAGGGCCTCGTCAGCGGGAAGGGACCAGCAAGGGGCTGGATGCCCAAGACCTCTTTGGCCCTGCAACCTCAGGGCAGCAGGGAGAGCAAGAGGCCCAACTTGCCCCTAGGTCGGCTCTGCCCCTTCCCACACAGGCGGCCAGCCCAGCAGCTGCCTGACAGACTCTGGCTCCCCTAGCTCTCTGCTGGTACAGGGGGCAGGAACAGACGTGTGCATGTGGTTCTGCCTTGGCCTGGGAGTGTGTTCCGCCTGCATTGCCCCCAGGCTCAGGGGCAAGGGCCTGGTGAGAGCACCACCCCGAAGCGCTTTTCTCCCGGACTTGGGAGCATTGTGCGCGCCTGGTGGGAACAGTGGGCGTGAGTGTTGGCAAAGCGGCCTTTGGAGGCAGCCGGGGAGGTCTTCCAGCGTGAGAGGGCCGGATGTGCTCAGAGGCCCCACAGGCCAGGGGCAGGACCCAGCAGGTCCCCTGCCCCTGGCCAGCCTTGCCCAGACCTTCCTGGCCTCCGGGGGTACTGCCCCACCAAGGGGCAGGCTGCGGGGACTGGGTCCAGACATGCCCGGGCGCCTCCCCAGGCTCATTCCCGCTGGTGCCTTTCCCCTGGGCCTAGGCCTCGGTTTAGGCCTCCTTGGAGAGGAGGTTGCTGGCAGGGGCTGTCTCCACACTGCAATGTGCTGGAGCTCAGAGGGCCTCGTCAGAGGGAAGGGACCAGCAAAGGGCTGGATGCCCAAGACCTCTTTGGCCCAGCAGCCTCAGGGCAGCAGGGAGAGCAAGAGGCCCAACTTGCCCCTAGGTCGGCTCTGCCCCGTCCCACACAGGCAGCCAGCCCAGCAGCAGCCTGGCAGTCTCTTGCTCCCCCGAGCTCTCTGCCAGTGTAGGGGGCAGGAACAGACGTGTGCATGGCGTTCTGCCTTGGCCTGGGAGTGTGTTCCCCCTGCCTGGCCCCCAGGCTCAGGGGCAAGGGCCCGGAGAGAGCACCAGCCCGAAGCGCTTTTCTCCCGGGCTTGGGAGCATTGTGCGGGCCTGGCGGGAACAGCGGGCTGGAGTGCTTGCAAACCGACCTTTAGAGGCAGACGGGGAGGTCTTCCAGCGGGAGAGTGCCGGTTTTGCTCAGAGGCCCCACAGGCCAGGGGCAGGACCCAGCAGTATCCTTGCCCCTGGCAGCCTTGCCCAGACCTTCCTGCCTCCGGGGGTACAGCCCCACCAAGGGGCAGGCTGCGGGGACTGGCTCCAGACATGGCCGGGCGCCTCCCCAGGCTCATCCCCGCTGGTGCCTTTCCCCTGGGCCTAGGCATGGGTTGAGGCCTCGTTGCAGAGGAGGTTGCTGGCAGGGGCTGTCTCCACACTGCAAGGTGCTGGAGCTCAGAGGGCCTCGTCAGAGGGAAGGAACCAGCAAGGGGCTGGATGCCCAAGACCTCTTTGGCCCAGCAGCCTCAGGGCAGCAGGGAGAGCAAGAGGCCCAACTTGCCCCTAGGTCGGCTCTGCCCCTTCCCACACAGGCGGCCAGCCCAGCAGCTGCCTGACAGACTCTGGCTCTGCCGAGCTCTCTGCCGGTGCAGGGGGCAGATCAGTCGTGTGCATGTGGTTCTGCCTTGGCCTGGGAGTGTGTTCCCCCTGCATTGCCCCCAGGCTCAGGGGCCAGGGCCCGGTGGGAGCACCACCCCGAAGTGCTTTTCTCCCGAGCTTGGGAGCATTGTGCGCGCCTGCTGGGAACAGTGGGCGGGAGCGCTTGCAAACCGGCCTTTGGAGGCAGACGGGGAGGTCTTCCAGTGGGAGAGGGCCGGTTGTGCTCAGAGGCCCCACAGGACAGGGGCAGGACCCAGCAGGGCCCCTGCCCCTGGCCAGCCTTGCCCAGACCTTCCTGGCCTCCGGGTGTACTGCCCCACCAAGGGGCAGGCTGCGGGGACTGGGTCCAGACATGCTCGGGCGCCTCCCCTGGCTCATCCCCGCTGGTGCCTTTCCCCTGGGCCTAGGCCTCGGTTGAGGCCTCTTGGAGAGGAGGTTGCTGGCAGGGCCTGTCTCCACACTGCAAGGTGCTGGACCTCAGAGGGCCTCGTCAGCGGGAAGGGACCAGCAAGGGGCTGGATGCCCAAGACCTCTTTGGCCCTGCAACCTCAGGGCAGCAGGGAGAGCAAGAGGCCCAACTTGCCCCTAGGTCGGCTCTGCCCCTTCCCACACAGGCGGCCAGCCCAGCAGCTGCCTGACAGACTCTGGCTCCCCTAGCTCTCTGCTGGTACAGGGGGCAGGAACAGACGTGTGCATGTGGTTCTGCCTTGGCCTGGGAGTGTGTTCCGCCTGCATTGCCCCCAGGCTCAGGGGCAAGGGCCTGGTGAGAGCACCACCCCGAAGCGCTTTTCTCCCGGACTTGGGAGCATTGTGCGCGCCTGGTGGGAACAGTGGGCGTGAGTGTTGGCAAAGCGGCCTTTGGAGGCAGCCGGGGAGGTCTTCCAGCGTGAGAGGGCCGGATGTGCTCAGAGGCCCCACAGGCCAGGGGCAGGACCCAGCAGGTCCCCTGCCCCTGGCCAGCCTTGCCCAGACCTTCCTGGCCTCCGGGGGTACTGCCCCACCAAGGGGCAGGCTGCGGGGACTGGGTCCAGACATGCCCGGGCGCCTCCCCAGGCTCATTCCCGCTGGTGCCTTTCCCCTGGGCCTAGGCCTCGGTTTAGGCCTCCTTGGAGAGGAGGTTGCTGGCAGGGGCTGTCTCCACACTGCAATGTGCTGGAGCTCAGAGGGCCTCGTCAGAGGGAAGGGACCAGCAAAGGGCTGGATGCCCAAGACCTCTTTGGCCCAGCAGCCTCAGGGCAGCAGGGAGAGCAAGAGGCCCAACTTGCCCCTAGGTCGGCTCTGCCCCGTCCCACACAGGCAGCCAGCCCAGCAGCAGCCTGGCAGTCTCTTGCTCCCCCGAGCTCTCTGCCAGTGTAGGGGGCAGGAACAGACGTGTGCATGGCGTTCTGCCTTGGCCTGGGAGTGTGTTCCCCCTGCCTGGCCCCCAGGCTCAGGGGCAAGGGCCCGGAGAGAGCACCAGCCCGAAGCGCTTTTCTCCCGGGCTTGGGAGCATTGTGCGGGCCTGGCGGGAACAGCGGGCTGGAGTGCTTGCAAACCGACCTTTAGAGGCAGACGGGGAGGTCTTCCAGCGGGAGAGTGCCGGTTTTGCTCAGAGGCCCCACAGGCCAGGGGCAGGACCCAGCAGTATCCTTGCCCCTGGCAGCCTTGCCCAGACCTTCCTGCCTCCGGGGGTACAGCCCCACCAAGGGGCAGGCTGCGGGGACTGGCTCCAGACATGGCCGGGCGCCTCCCCAGGCTCATCCCCGCTGGTGCCTTTCCCCTGGGCCTAGGCATGGGTTGAGGCCTCGTTGCAGAGGAGGTTGCTGGCAGGGGCTGTCTCCACACTGCAAGGTGCTGGAGCTCAGAGGGCCTCGTCAGAGGGAAGGAACCAGCAAGGGGCTGGATGCCCAAGACCTCTTTGGCCCAGCAGCCTCAGGGCAGCAGGGAGAGCAAGAGGCCCAACTTGCCCCTAGGTCGGCTCTGCCCCTTCCCACACAGGCGGCCAGCCCAGCAGCTGCCTGACAGACTCTGGCTCTGCCGAGCTCTCTGCCGGTGCAGGGGGCAGATCAGTCGTGTGCATGTGGTTCTGCCTTGGCCTGGGAGTGTGTTCCCCCTGCATTGCCCCCAGGCTCAGGGGCCAGGGCCCGGTGGGAGCACCACCCCGAAGTGCTTTTCTCCCGAGCTTGGGAGCATTGTGCGCGCCTGCTGGGAACAGTGGGCGGGAGCGCTTGCAAACCGGCCTTTGGAGGCAGACGGGGAGGTCTTCCAGTGGGAGAGGGCCGGTTGTGCTCAGAGGCCCCACAGGACAGGGGCAGGACCCAGCAGGGCCCCTGCCCCTGGCCAGCCTTGCCCAGACCTTCCTGGCCTCCGGGTGTACTGCCCCACCAAGGGGCAGGCTGCGGGGACTGGGTCCAGACATGCTCGGGCGCCTCCCCTGGCTCATCCCCGCTGGTGCCTTTCCCCTGGGCCTAGGCCTCGGTTGAGGTTTCCTTGGAGAGGAGGTTGCTGGCAGGGGCTGTCTCCACACTGCAAGGTGCTGGAGCTCAGAGGGCCTCGTCAGAGGGAAGGGACCAGTAAGGGGCTGGATGGCCAAGACCTCTTTGGCCCAGCAGCCTCAGGGCAGCAGGGAGAGCAAGAGGCCCAACTTGCCCTTAGGGCGGCTGTGCCCCTTCCCACACAGGCGGCCAACCCAGCAGCTGCCTGACAGACTCTGGCTCCCCCAAGCTCTCTGCCGGTGCAGGGGACAGGAACAGACGTGGGCATGTGGTTCTGCCTTGGCCTGGGAGTGTGTTCCCCCTGCCTTGCCCCCAGGCTCAGGGGCAAGGGCCCGCAGAGAGCATCACTCCAAAGCGCTTTTCTCCCGGGCTTGGGAGCATTGTGCGAGCCTGGCGTGAATAGCGGGCGGGAGTGTTTGCAAACAGGACTTTGGAGGCAGCCGGGGAGGTCTTCCAGTGGGAGAGAGCCGGTTGTGCTCAGAGGCCCCACAGGCCAGGGTCAGGACTCAGCAGGGCCCATGCCCCTGGCCAGCCTTGCCCAGACCTTCCTGGCCTCCGGGGGTACTGCCCCACCAAGGGGCAGGCTGCGGGGACTGGGTCCAGACATGTCCGTGCGCCTCCCCAGGATCATCCCCGCTGGTGCCTTTCCCCTGGGCGTAGGCCTCGGTTTAGGCCTCTTTGGAGAGGAGGTTGCTGGCAGGGGCTGTCTCCACACTGCAAGGTGCTGGAACTCAGAGGGCCTCGTCAGAGGGAAGGAACCAGCAAAGGGCTGGATGCCCAAGACTTCTTTGACCCAGGAGCCTCAGGGCAGCAGGGAGAGCAAGAGGCCCAACTTGCCCCTAGGTCGGCTCTGCCCCTTCCCACACAGGCAGCCAGCCCAGCAGCAGCCTGGCAGTCTCTGGCTCCCCCGAGCTCTCTGCCAGTGTAGGGGGCAGGAACAGACGTGTGCATGTCGTTCTGCCTTGGCCTGGGAGTGTGTTCCCCCTGCCTGGCCCCCAGGCTCAGGGGCAAGGGCCCGGAGAGAGCACCAGCCCGAAGCGCTTTTCTCCCGGGCTTGGGAGCATTGTCCGTGCCTGGTGGGAACAGCGGGTGGGAGTGCTTGCAAACGTCCTTTGGAGGCAGACGGGGAGGGCTTCCAGCGGGAGAGTGCCGGTTGTGCTCAGACGCACCACAGGCCAGGGGCAGGACCCAGCAGTGTCCATGCCCCTGGCAGCCTTGCCCAGACCTTCCTGGCCTCCGGGGGTACTGCCCCACCAAGGGGCAGGTTGGGGGGACTGGGTCCAGACATGGCCGGGCGCCTCCCCAGGCTCATCCCCGCTGGTGCCTTTCCCCTAGGCCTAGGCCTCGGTTGAGGCCTCCTTGGAGAGGAGGTTGCTGGCAGGGGCTGTCTCCACACTGCAAGGTGCTGGAGCTCAGAGGGCCTCGTCAGAGGGAAGGGACCAGAAAGGGGCTGGATGCCCAAGACCTCTTTGGCCCAGCAGCCTCAGGGCAGCAGGGAGAGCAAGAGGCCCAACTTACCCCTAGGTCGGCTCTGCCCCTTCCCACACAGGCCGCCAGCCCAGCAGCTGCCTGGCAGATTCTGGCTCCCCCGAGCTCTCTGCCGGTGCAGGGGTCAGGAACAGACGTGTGCATGTGGTTCTGCCTTGGCCTGGGAGTGTGGACCCCATGCCTGGCCCCCAGGCTCAGGGGCAAGGGCCCGGAGAGAGCACCACCCCGAAGCGCTTTTCTCCCGGGCTTGGGAGCATTGTGCGCGCCTGGTGGGAACAGTGGGCGGGAGTGCTTGCAAACCGGCCTTTGGAGGCAGCCGGGGAGGTCTTCCAGTGGGAGAGGGCCGGTTGTGCTCAGAGGCCCCAGAGGCCAGGGGCAGGACCCAGCAGGGCCCCAGCCCCTGGCCTGCCTTGCCCAGACCTTCCTCCTCCGGGGTTACAGCCCCACCAAGGGGCAGGCTGCGGGGACTGGGTCCAGACATGCCCGGGCGCCTCCCTAGTCTCATCCCCGCTGGTGCCTTTCCCCTGGGCTTAGGCCTCGGTTGAGGCCTCCTTGGAGAAGAGGTTGCTGGCAGGGGCTGTCTCCACACTGCAAGGTGCTGGAGCTCAGAGGGCCTCGTCAGAGGGAAGGGACCAGCAAGGGGCTGGATGCCCAAGACCTCTTTGGCCCAGCAGCCTCAGGGCAGCAGGGAGAGCAAGAGGCCCAACTTGCCCCTAGGTCGGCTCTGCCCCGTCCCACACAGGCAGCCAGCCCAGCAGCAGCCTGGCAGTCTCTGGCTCCCCCGAGCTCTCTGCCGGTGTAGGGGGCAGGAACAGACGTGTGCATGTCGTTCTTCCTTGGCCTGGGAGTGTGTTCCCCCTGCCTGGCCCCCAGGCTCAGGGGCAAGGGCCCGGAGAGAGCACCAGCCCGAAGCGCTTTTCTCCCGGGCTTGGGAGCATTGTGCGGGCCTGGCGGGAACAGCGGGCTGGAGTTCTTGCAAACAGGCCTTTGGAGGCAGACGGGGAGGTCGTCTAGCGGGAGAGTGCCGGTTGTGCTCAGAGGTCCCACAGGCCAGGGGCAGGACCCAGCATTGTCCCTGCCCCTGGCAGCCTTGCCCAGACCTTCCTGGCCTCCGGGGGTACAGCCCCACCAAGGGGCAGGCTGCGGGGACTGGGTCCAGACATGCCCGGGCGCCTCCCAAGGCTCATCCCCACTGGTGCCTTTCCCCTGGGCCTAGGCCTCGGTTGAGGCCTCTTGGAGAGGAGGTTGCTGGCAGGGCCTGTCTCCACACTGCAAGGTGCTGGACCTCAGAGGGCCTCGTCAGCGGGAAGGGACCAGCAAGGGGCTGGATGCCCAAGACCTCTTTGGCCCAGCAACCTCAGGGCAGCAGGGAGAGCAAGAGGCCCAACTTGCCCCTAGGTCGGCTCTGCCCCTTCCCACACAGGCGGCCAGCCCAGCAGCTGCCTGACAGACTCTGGCTCCCCTAGCTCTCTGCTGGTATAGGGGGCAGGAACAGACGTGTGCATGTGGTTCTGCCTTGGCCTGGGAGTGTGTTCCGCCTGCATTGCCCCCAGGCTCAGGGGCAAGGGCCTGGTGAGAGCACCACCCCGAAGCGCTTTTCTCCCGGACTTGGGAGCATTGTGCGCGCCTGGTGGGAACAGTGGGCGTGAGTGTTGGCAAAACGGCCTTTGGAGGCAGCCGGGGAGGTCTTCCAGCGTGAGAGGGCCGGATGTGCTCAGAGGCCCCACAGGCCAGGGGCAGGACCCAGCAGGTCCCCTGCCCCTGGCCAGCCTTTCCCAGACCTTCCTGGCCTCCGGGGGTACTGCCCCACCAAGGGGCAGGCTGCGGGGACTGGGTCCAGACATGCCCGGGCGCCTCCCCAGGCTCATTCCCGCTGGTGCCTTTCCCCTGGGCCTAGGCCTCGGTTTAGGCCTCCTTGGAGAGGAGGTTGCTGGCAGGGGCTGTCTCCACACTGCAATGTGCTGGAGCTCAGAGGGCCTCGTCAGAGGGAAGGGACCAGCAAAGGGCTGGATGCCCAAGACCTCTTTGGCCCAGCAGCCTCAGGGCAGCAGGGAGAGCAAGAGGCCCAACTTGCCCCTAGGTCGGCTCTGCCCCGTCCCACACAGGCAGCCAGCCCAGCAGCAGCCTGGCAGTCTCTTGCTCCCCCGAGCTCTCTGCCAGTGTAGGGGGCAGGAACAGACGTGTGCATGGCGTTCTGCCTTGGCCTGGGAGTGTGTTCCCCCTGCCTGGCCCCCAGGCTCAGGGGCAAGGGCCCGGAGAGAGCACCAGCCCGAAGCGCTTTTCTCCCGGGCTTGGGAGCATTGTGCGGGCCTGGCGGGAACAGCGGGCTGGAGTGCTTGCAAACCGGCCTTTAGAGGCAGACGGGGAGGTCTTACAGCGGGAGAGTGCCGGTTTTGCTCAGAGGCCCCACAGGCCAGGGGCAGGACCCAGCAGTATCCTTGCCCCTGGCAGCCTTGCCCAGACCTTCCTGCCTCCGGGGGTACAGCCCCACCAAGGGGCAGGCTGCGGGGACTGGCTCCAGACATGGCCGTGCGCCTCCCCAGGCTCATCCCCGCTGGTGCCTTTCCCCTGGGCCTAGGCATGGGTTGAGGCCTCGTTGCAGAGGAGGTTGCTGGCAGGGGCTGTCTCCACACTGCAAGGTGCTGGAGCTCAGAGGGCCTCGTCAGAGGGAAGGAACCAGCAAGGGGCTGGATGCCCAAGACCTCTTTGACCCAGCAGCCTCAGGGCAGCAGGGAGAGCAAGAGGCCCAACTTGCCCCTAGGTCGGCTCTGCCCCTTCCCACACAGGCGGCCAGCCCAGCAGCTGCCTGACAGACTCTGGCTCTGCCGAGCTCTCTGCCGGTGCAGGGGGCAGATCAGTCGTGTGCATGTGGTTCTGCCTTGGCCTGGGAGTGTGTTCCCCCTGCATTGCCCCCAGGCTCAGGGGCCAGGGCCCGGTGGGAGCACCACCCCGAAGTGCTTTTCTCCCGAGCTTGGGAGCATTGTGCGCGCCTGCTGGGAACAGTGGGCGGGAGCGCTTGCAAACCGGCCTTTGGAGGCAGATGGGGAGGTCTTCCAGTGGGAGAGGGCCGGTTGTGCTCAGAGGCCCCACAGGCCAGGGGCAGGACCCAGCAGGGCCCCTGCCCCTGGCCAGCCTTGCCCAGACCTTCCTGGCCTCCGGGTGTACTGCCCCACCAAGGGGCAGGCTGCGGGGACTGGGTCCAGACATGCTCGGGCGCCTCCCCTGGCTCATCCCCGCTGGTGCCTTTCCCCTGGGCCTAGGCCTCGGTTGAGGCCTCCTTGGAGAGGAGGTTGCTGGCAGGGGCTGTCTCCACACTGCAAGGTGCTGGAGCTCAGAGGGCCTCGTCAGAGGGAAGGGACCAGTAAGGGGCTGGATGGCCAAGACCTCTTTGGCCCAGCAGCCTCAGGGCAGCAGGGAGAGCAAGAGGCCCAACTTGCCCCTAGGGCGGCTGTGCCCCTTCCCACACAGGCGGCCAACCCAGCAGCTGCCTGACAGACTCTGGCTCCCCCAAGCTCTCTGCCGGTGCAGGGGACAGGAACAGACGTGGGCATGTGGTTCTGCCTTGGCCTGGGAGTGTGTTCCCCCTGCCTTGCCCCCAGGCTCAGGGGCAAGGGCCCGCAGAGAGCATCACTCCAAAGCGCTTTTCTCCCGGGCTTGGGAGCATTGTGCGAGCCTGGCGTGAATAGCGGGCGGGAGTGTTTGCAAACAGGACTTTGGAGGCAGCCGGGGAGGTCTTCCAGTGGGAGAGAGCTGGTTGTGCTCAGAGGCCCCACAGGCCAGGGTCAGGACTCAGCAGGGCCCATGCCCCTGGCCAGCCTTGCCCAGACCTTCCTGGCCTCCGGGGGTACTGCCCCACCAAGGGGCAGGCTGCGGGGACTGGGTCCAGACATGTCCGTGCGCCTCCCCAGGATCATCCCCGCTGGTGCCTTTCCCCTGGGCGTAGGCCTCGGTTTAGGCCTCTTTGGAGAGGAGGTTGCTGGCAGGGGCTGTCTCCACACTGCAAGGTGCTGGAACTCAGAGGGCCTCGTCAGAGGGAAGGAACCAGCAAAGGGCTGGATGCCCAAGACTTCTTTGACCCAGGAGCCTCAGGGCAGCAGGGAGAGCAAGAGGCCCAACTTGCCCCTAGGTCGGCTCTGCCCCTTCCCACACAGGCAGCCAGCCCAGCAGCAGCCTGGCAGTCTCTGGCTCCCCCGAGCTCTCTGCCAGTGTAGGGGGCAGGAACAGACGTGTGCATGTCGTTCTGCCTTGGCCTGGGAGTGTGTTCCCCCTGCCTGGCCCCCAGGCTCAGGGGCAAGGGCCCGGAGAGAGCACCAGCCCGAAGCGCTTTTCTCCCGGGCTTGGGAGCATTGTCCGTGCCTGGTGGGAACAGCGGGTGGGAGTGCTTGCAAACGTCCTTTGGAGGCAGACGGGGAGGGCTTCCAGCGGGAGAGTGCCGGTTGTGCTCAGACGCACCACAGGCCAGGGGCAGGACCCAGCAGTGTCCATGCCCCTGGCAGCCTTGCCCAGACCTTCCTGGCCTCCGGGGGTACTGCCCCACCAAGGGGCAGGTTGGGGGGACTGGGTCCAGACATGGCCGGGCGCCTCCCCAGGCTCATCCCCGCTGGTGCCTTTCCCCTAGGCCTAGGCCTCGGTTGAGGCCTCCTTGGAGAGGAGGTTGCTGGCAGGGGCTGTCTCCACACTGCAAGGTGCTGGAGCTCAGAGGGCCTCGTCAGAGGGAAGGGACCAGAAAGGGGCTGGATGCCCAAGACCTCTTTGGCCCAGCAGCCTCAGGGCAGCAGGGAGAGCAAGAGGCCCAACTTACCCCTAGGTCGGCTCTGCCCCTTCCCACACAGGCCGCCAGCCCAGCAGCTGCCTGGCAGATTCTGGCTCCCCCGAGCTCTCTGCCGGTGCAGGGGTCAGGAACAGACGTGTGCATGTGGTTCTGCCTTGGCCTGGGAGTGTGGACCCCATGCCTGGCCCCCAGGCTCAGGGGCAAGGGCCCGGAGAGAGCACCACCCCGAAGCGCTTTTCTCCCGGGCTTGGGAGCATTGTGCGCGCCTGGTGGGAACAGTGGGCGGGAGTGCTTGCAAACCGGCCTTTGGAGGCAGCCGGGGAGGTCTTCCAGTGGGAGAGGGCCGGTTGTGCTCAGAGGCCCCAGAGGCCAGGGGCAGGACCCAGCAGGGCCCCAGCCCCTGGCCTGCCTTGCCCAGACCTTCCTCCTCCGGGGTTACAGCCCCACCAAGGGGCAGGCTGCGGGGACTGGGTCCAGACATGCCCGGGCGCCTCCCTAGTCTCATCCCCGCTGGTGCCTTTCCCCTGGGCTTAGGCCTCGGTTGAGGCCTCCTTGGAGAGGAGGTTGCTGGCAGGGGCTGTCTCCACACTGCAAGGTGCTGGAGCTCAGAGGGCCTCGTCAGAGGGAAGGGACCAGCAAGGGGCTGGATGCCCAAGACCTCTTTGGCCCAGCAGCCTCAGGGCAGCAGGGAGAGCAAGAGGCCCAACTTGCCCCTAGGTCGGCTCTGCCCCTTCCCACACAGGCGGCCAGCCCAGCAGCTGCCTGACAGACTCTGGCTCCCCTGAGCTCTCTGCCAGTGCAAGGGGCAGGAAAAGACGTGTGCATGTGGTTCTGCCTTGGCCTGGGAGTGTGTTCCCCCTGCATTGCCCCCAGGCTCAGGGGCCAGGGCCCGGTGGGAGCACCACCCCGAAGTGCTTTTCTCCCGGGCTTGGGAGCATTGTGCGCGCCTGCTGGGAACAGTGGGCGGGAGCGCTTGCAAACCGGCCTTTGGAGGCAGCCGGGGAGGTCTTCCAGTGGGAGAGGGCCGGTTGTGCTCAGAGGCCCCACAGGCCAGGGGCAGGACCCAGCAGGGCCCCTGCCCCTGGCCAGCCTTGCCCAGACCTTCCTGGCCTCCGGGTGTACTGCCCCACCAAGGGGCAGGCTGCGGGGACTGGGTCCAGGCATGCTCGGGCGCCTCCCCTGGCTCATCCCCGCTGGTGCCTTTCCCCTGGGCCTAGGCCTCGGTTGAGGCCTCCTTGGAGAGGAGGTTGCTGGCAGGGGCTGTCTCCACACTGCAAGGTGCTGGAGCTCAGAGGGCCTCGTCAGAGGGAAGGGACCAGTAAGGGGCTGGATGCCCAAGACCTCTTTGGCCCAGCAGCCTCAGGGCAGCAGGGAGAGCAAGAGGCCCAACTTGCCCCTAGGGCGGCTCTGCCCCTTCCCACACAGGCGGCCAACCCAGCAGCTGCCTGACAGACTCTGGCTCCCCCAAGCTCTCTGCCGGTGCAGGGGACAGGAACAGACGTGGGCATGTGGTTCTGCCTTGGCCTGGGAGTGTGTTCCCCCTGCCTTGCCCCCAGGCTCAGGGGCAAGGGCCCGCAGAGAGCATCACTCCAAAGCGCTTTTCTCCCGGGCTTGGGAGCATTGTGCGAGCCTGGCGTGAACAGCGGGCGGGAGTGTTTGCAAACAGGACTTTGGAGGCAGCCGGGGAGGTCTTCCAGTGGGAGAGGGCCGGTTGTGCTCAGAGGCCCCACAGGCCAGGGTCAGGACTCAGCAGGGCCCATGCCCCTGGCCAGCCTTGCCCAGACCTTCCTGGCCTCCGGGGGTACTGCCCCACCAAGGGGCAGGCTGCGGGGACTGGGTCCAGACATGTCCGTGCGCCTCCCCAGGATCATCCCCACTGGTGACTTTCCCCTGGGCGTAGGCCTCGGTTTAGGCCTCTTTGGAGAGGAGGTTGCTGGCAGGGGCTGTCTCCACACTGCAAGGTGCTGGAGCTCAGAGGGCCTCGTCAGAGGGAAGGAACCAGCAAAGGGCTGGATGCCCAAGACTTCTTTGACCCAGCAGCCTCAGGGCAGCAGGGAGAGCAAGAGGCCCAACTTGCCCCTAGGTCGGCTCTGCCCCTTCCCACACAGGCAGCCAGCCCAGCAGCAGCCTGGCAGTCTCTGGCTCCCCCGAGCTCTCTGCCGGTGTAGGGGGCAGGAACAGACGTGTGCATGTCGTTCTGCCTTGGCCTGGGAGTGTGTTCCCCCTGCCTGGCCCCCAGGCTCAGGGGCAAGGGCCCGGAGAGAGCACCAGCCCGAAGCGCTTTTCTCCCGGGCTTGGGAGCATTGTCCGTGCCTGGTGGGAACAGCGGGTGGGAGTGCTTGCAAACGTCCTTTGGAGGCAGACGGGGAGGGCTTCCAGCGGGAGAGTGCCGGTTGTGCTCAGACGCACCACAGGCCAGGGGCAGGACCCAGCAGTGTCCCTGCCCCTGGCAGCCTTGCCCAGACCTTCCTGGCCTCCTGGGGTACTGCCCCACCAAGGGGCAGGTTGGGGGGACTGGGTCCAGACATGGCCGGGCGCCTCCCCAGGCTCATCCCCGCTGGTGCCTTTCCCCTAGGCCTAGGCCTCGGTTGAGGCCTCCTTGGAGAGGAGGTTGCTGGCAGGGGCTGTCTCCACACTGCAAGGTGCTGGAGCTCAGAGGGCCTCGTCAGAGGGAAGGGACCAGAAAGGGGCTGGATGCCCAAGACCTCTTTGGCCCAGCAGCCTCAGGGCAGCAGGGAGAGCAAGAGGCCCAACTTGCCCCTAGGTCGGCTCTGCCCCTTCCCACACAGGCCGCCAGCCCAGCAGCTGCCTGGCAGATTCTGGCTCCCCCAAGCTCTCTGCCGGTGCAGGGGTCAGGAACAGACGTGTGCATGTGGTTCTGCCTTGGCCTGGGAGTGTGGACCCCATGCCTGGCCCCCAGGCTCAGGGGCAAGGGCCCGGAGAGAGCACCACCCCGAAGCGCTTTTCTCCCGGGCTTGGGAGCATTTTGCGTGCTTGGTGGGAACAGTGGGCGGGAGTGCTTGCAAACCGGCCTTTGGAGGCAGCCGGGTAGGTCTTCCAGTGGGAGAGGGCCGGTTGTGCTCAGAGGCCCCACAGGCCAGGGGCAGGACCCAGCAGGGCCCCAGCCCCTGGCCTGCCTTGCCCAGACCTTCCTGCCTCCGGGGTTACAGCCCCACCAAGGGGCAGGCTGCGGGGACTGGGTCCAGACATGCCCGGGCGCCTCTCCAGTCTCATCCCCGCTGGTGCCTTTCCCCTGGGCTTAGGCCTCGGTTGAGGCCTCCTTGGAGAGGAGGTTGCTGGCAGGGGCTGTCTCCACACTGCAAGGTGCTGGAGCTCAGAGGGCCTCGTCAGAGGGAAGGGACCAGCAAGGGGCTGGATGCCCAAGACCTCTTTGGCCCAGCAGCCTCAGGGCATCAGGGAGAGCAAGAGGCCCAACTTGCCCCTAGGTCGGCTCTGCCCCTTCCCACACAGGCGGCCAGCCCAGCAGCTGCCTGACAGACTCTGGCTCCCCTGAGCTCTCTGCCGGTGCAGGGGGCAGGAATAGACGTGTGCATGTGGTTCTGCCTTGGCCTGGGAGTGTGTTCCCCCTGCCTTGCCCCCAGGCTCAGGGGCAAGGGCCCGGAGAGAGCACCACCCCGAAGCGCTTTTCTCCCGGGCTTGTGAGCATTGTGTGCGCCTGGTGGGAACAGTGGGCGGGAGTGCTTGCAAACCGGCCTCTGGAGGCAGCCGGGGAGGTCTTCCAGTGGGAGAGGGCCGGTTGTGCTCAGAGGCCCCACAGGCCAGGGGCAGGACCCAGCAGGGACCCTGCCCCTGGCCAGCCTTGCCCAGACCTTCCTGCCTCCGGGGGTACAGCCCCACCAAGGGGCAGGCTGCGGGGACTGGGTCCAGACATGCCTGGGCGCCTCCCCAGGCTCATCCCCGCTGGTGCCTTTCCCCTGGGCCTAGGCCTCGGTTGAGGCCTCGTTGCAGAGGACGTTGCTGGCAGGGGCTGTCTCCACACTGCAAGGTGCTGGAGCTCAGAGGGCCTCGTCAGAGGGAAGGGACCAGCAAGGGGCTGGATGCCCAAGACCTCTTTGACCCAGCAGCCTCAGGGCAGCAGGGAGAGCAAGAGGCCCAACTTGCCCCTAGGTCGGCTCTGCCTCTTCCCACACAGGCGGACAGCCCAGCAGCTGCCTGACAGACTCTGGCTCTGCCGAGCTCTCTGTCGGTGCAGGGGGCAGATCAGACGTGTGCATGTGGTTCTGCCTTGGCCTGGCAGAGTGGACACCCTGCCTTGCCCCCAGGCTCAGGGGCAAGGGCCCGGAGAGAGCACCACCCTGAAGCGCTTTTCTCCCGGGCTTGGGAGCATTGTGCACGCCTGCTGGGAACAGTGGGAGGGAGCGCTTGCAAACCGGCCTTTGGAGGCAGACGGGGAGGTCTTCCAGTGGGAGAGGGCCGGTTGTGCTCAGAGGCCCCACAGGCTAGGGTCAGGACGCAGCAGGGCCCGTGCCCCTGGCCAGCCTTGCCCAGACCTTCCTGGCCTCCGGGGGTACTGCCCCACCAAAGGGCAGGCTGCGGGGACTGGGTCCAGACATGCTCGGGCGCCTCCCCTGGCTCATCCCCGCTGGTGCCTTTCCCCTGGGCCTAGGTCTCGGTTGAGGCCTCCTTGGAGAGGAGGTTGCTGGCAGGGGCTGTCTCAACACTGCAAGGTGCTGGAGCTCAGAGGGCCTCGTCAGCGGGAAGGGACCAGCAAGGGGCTGGATGCCCAAGACCTCTTTGGCCCAGCAGCCTCAGGGCAGCAGGGAGAGCAAGAGGCCCAACTTGCCCCTAGGTCGGCTCTGCCCCTTCCCACACAGGCGGCCAGCCCAGCAGCTGCCTGACAGACTCTGGCTCCCCCGAGCTCTCTGCCGGTGCAGGGGTCAGGAACAGACGTGTGCATGTGGTTCTGCCTTGGTCTGGTAGTGTGGACCCACTGCCTGGCCCCCAGGCTCAGGGGCAAGGGCCCGGAGAGAGCAACACCCCGAAGTGCTTTTCTCCCGGGCTTGGGAGCATTGTGCAGCCTGGCGGGAACAGCGGGCGGGAGTGTTTGCAAACCGGCCTTTGGAGGCAGCCGGGGAGGTCTTCCAGTGGGAGAGGGTCGGTTGTGCTCAGAGGCCCCAGAGTCCAGGGGCAGGACCCAGCAGGGCCCCAGCCCCTGGCCAGCCTTGCCCAGACCTTCCTGGCCTCCGGGGGTACTGCCCCACCAAGGGGCAGGCTGCGGGGACTGGGTCCAGACATGCCCGGGCGCCTCCCCAGGCTCATCCCCGCTGGTGCCTTTCCCCTGGGCCTAGGCCTCGGTTTAGGCCTCCTTGGAGAGGAGGTTGCTGGCAGGGGCTGTCTCCACACTGCAAGGTGCTGGAGCTCAGAGGGCCTCGTCAGAGGGAAGGGACCAGCAAAGGGCTGGATGCCCAAGACCTCTTTGACCCAGCAGCCTCAGGGCAGCAGGGAGAGCAAGAGGCCCAACTTGCCCCTAGGTCGGCTCTGCCCCGTCCCACACAGGCAGCCAGCCCAGCAGCAGCCTGGCAGTCTCTGGCTCCCCCGAGCTCTCTGCCGGTGTAGGGGGCAGGAACAGACGTGTGCATGTCGTTCTGCCTTGGCCTGGGAGTGTATTCCCCCTGCCTGGCCCCCAGGCTCAGGGGCAAGGGCCCGGAGAGAGCACCACCCCGAAGCGCTTTTCTCCCGGGCTTGGGAGCATTTTGCGTGCTTGGTGGGAACAGTGGGCGGGAGTGCTTGCAAACAGGCCTTTGGAGGCAGCCGGGGAGGTCTTCCAGTGGGAGAGGGCCGGTTGTGCTCAGAGGCCCCACAGGCCAGGGGCAGGACCCAGCAGGGCCCCAGCCCCTGGCCTGCCTTGCCCAGACCTTCCTGGCCTCCGGGGGTACTGCCCCACCAAGGGGCAGGCTGCGGGGACTGGGTCCAGACATGCTCGGGCGCCTCCCCTGGTTCATCCCCGCTGGTGCATTTCCCCTGGGCCTAGGCCTCGGTTGAGGCCTCCTTGGAGAGGAGGTTGCTGGCAGGGGCTGTCTCCACACTGCAAGGTGCTGGAGCTCAGAGTGCCTCGTCAGAGGGAAGGGACCAGTAAGGGGCTGGATGCCCAAGACGACTTGGGCCCAGCAGCCTCAGGGCAGCAGGGAGAGCAAGAGGCCCAACTTGCCCCTAGGGCGGCTCTGCCCCTTCCCACACAGGCGGCCAACCCAGCAGCTGCCTGACAGACTCTGGCTCCCCCAAGCTCTCTGCCGGTGCAGGGGACAGGAACAGACGTGGGCATGTGGTTCTGCCTTGGTCTGGGAGTGTGGACCCACTGCCTGGCCCCCAGGCTCAGGGGCAAGGGCCCGGAGAGAGCAACACCCCGAAGTGCTTTTCTCCCGGGCTTGGGAGCATTGTGCGTGCCTGGCAAGAACAGCGGGCGGGAGTGTTGCAAACCGGCCTTTGGAGGCAGCCGGGGAGGTCTTCCAGTGGGAGAGGGCCGGTTGTGCTCAGAGGCCCCAGAGGCCATGGGCAGGACCCAGCAGGGCGCCTGCCCCTGGCCAGCCTTGCCCAGACCTTCCTGGCCTCCGGGGGTACTGCCCCACCAAGGGGCAGGCTGCGGGGACTGGGTCCAGACATGCCCGGGCGCCTCCCCAGGCTCATCCCCGCTGGTGCCTTTCCCCTGGGCCTAGGCCTCGGTTGAGGCCTCCTTGGAGAGGAGGTTGCTGGCAGGGGCTGTCTCCACACTGCAAGGTGCTGGAGCTAAGAGGGTCTCGTCAGAGGGATGGGACCAGCAAGGGGCTGGATGCCCAAGACCTCTTTGGCCCAGCAGCCTCAGGGCAGCAGGGAGAGCAAGAGGCCCAACTTGCCCCTAGGTCGGCTCTGCCCCTTCCCACACAGGCGGCCAGCCCAGCAGCTGCCTGACATACTCTGGCTCCCCTGAGCTCTCTGCCGGTGCAGGGGGCAGGAACAGACGTGTGCATGTGGTTCTGCCTTGGCCTGGGAGTGTGTTCCCCCTGCATTGCCCCCAGGCTCAGGGGCAAGGGCCCGGTGAGAGCACCACCCCGAAGCGCTTTTCTCCCGGGCTTGGGAGCATTGTGAGCGCCTGGTGGGAACAGTGGGCGTGAGTGTTGGCAAACCGGCCTTTGGAGGCAGCCGGGGAGGTCTTCCAGCGGGAGAGGGCCGGATGTGCTCAGAGGCCCCACAGGCCAGGGGCAGGACCCAGCAGGGCCCCTGCCCCTGGCCAGCCTTTCCCAGACCTTCCTGGCCTCCGGAGGTACTGCCCCACCAAGGGGCAGGCTGCGGGGACTGGGTCCAGACATGCCCGGGCGCCTCCCCAGGCTCATCCCCGCTGGTGCCTTTCCCCTGGGCCTAGGCCTCGGTTGAGGCCTCGTTGCAGAGGAGGTTGCTGGCAGGGGCTGTCTCCACACTGCAAGGTGCTGGAGCTCAGAGGGCCTCGTCAGAGGGAAGGGATCAGCAAGGGGCTGGATGCCCAAGACCTCTTTGACCCAGCAGCCTCAGGGCAGCAGGGAGAGCAAGAGGCCCAACTTGCCCCTAGGTCGGCTCTGCCCCTTCCCACACAGGCGGCCAGCCCAGCAGCTGCCTGACAGAACCTGGCTCTGCCGAGCTCTCTGTCGGTGCAGGGGGCAGATCAGACGTGTGCATGTGGTTCTGCCTTGGCCTGGCAGTGTGGACACCCTGCCTTGCCCCCAGTCTCAGGTGCAAGGGCCCGGAGAGAGCACCAACGTGAAGCGCTTTTCTCCCGGGCTTGGGAGCATTGTGCACGCCTGCTGGGAACAGTGGGAGGGAGCGCTTGCAAACCGGCCTTTGGAGGCAGACGGGGAGGTCTTCCAGTGGGAGAGGGCCGGTTGTGCTCAGAGGCCCCACAGGCTACGGTCAGGACACAGCAGGGCCCGTGCCCCTGGCCAGCCTTGCCCAGACCTTCCTGGCCTCCGGGGGTACTGCCCCACCAAGGGGCAGGCTGCGGGGACTGGGTCCAGACATGCTCGGGCGCCTCCCCTGGCTCATCCCCGCTGGTGCCTTTCCCCTGGGCCTAGGCCTCGGTTGAGGCCTCCTTGGAGAGGAGGTTGCTGGCAGGGGCTGTCTCCACACTGCAAGGTGCTGGAGCTCAGAGGGCCTCGTCAGCGGGAAGGGACCAGCAAGGGGCTGGATGCCCAAGACCTCTTTGGCCCAGCAGCCTCAGGGCAGCAGGGAGAGCAAGAGGCCCAACTTGCCCCTTGGTCGGCTCTGCCCCTTCCCACACAGGCGGCCAGCCCAGCAGCTGCCTGACAGACTCTGGCTCCCCCGAGCTCTCTGCCGGTGCAGGGGTCAGGAACAGACGTGTGCATGTGGTTCTGCCTTGGTCTGGTAGTGTGGACCCACTGCCTGGCCCCCAGGCTCAGGGGCAAGGGCCCGGAGAGAGCAACACCCCGAAGTGCTTTTCTCCCGGGCTTGGGAGCATTGTGCGTGCCTGGCGGGAACAGCGGGCGGGAGTGTTGCAAACCGGCCTTTGGAGGCAGCCGGGGAGGTCTTCTAGTGGGAGAGGGTCGGTTGTGCTCAGAGGCCCCAGAGTCCAGGGGCAGGACCCAGCAGGGCCCCAGCCCCTGGCCAGCCTTGCCCAGACCTTCCTGGCCTCCGGGGGTACTGCCCCACCAAGGGGCAGGCTGCGGGGACTGGGTCCAGACATGCCCGGGCGCCTCCCCAGGCTCATCCCCGCTGGTGCCTTTCCCCTGGGCCTAGGCCTCGGTTTAGGCCTCCTTGGAGAGGAGGTTGCTGGCAGGGGCTGTCTCCACACTGCAAGGTGCTGGAGCTCAGAGGGCCTCGTCAGAGGGAAGGGACCAGCAAGGGGCTGGATGCCCAAGACCTCTTTGGCCCAGCAGCCTCAGGGCAGCAGGGAGAGCAAGAGGCCCAACTTGCCCCTAGGTCGGCTCTGCCCCGTCCCACACAGGCAGCCAGCCCAGCAGCAGCCTGGCAGTCTCTGGCTCCCCCGAGCTCTCTGCCGGTGTAGGGGGCAGGAATAGACGTGTGCATGTCGTTCTGCCTTGGCCTGGGAGTGTGTTCCCCCTGCCTGGCCCCCAGGCTCAGGGGCAAGGGCCCGGAGAGAGCACCAGCCCGAAGCGCTTTTCTGCCGGGCTTGGGAGCATTGTGCGTGCCTGGTGGGAACAGCGGCTGGGAGTGCTTGCAAACGTCCTTTGGAGGCAGACGGGGAGGTCTTCCAGCGGGAGAGTGCCGGTTGTGCTCAGACGCACCACAGGCCAGGGGCAGGACCCAGCAGTGTCCCTGCCCCTGGCAGCCTTGCCCAGACCTTCCTGCCCTCCGGGGGTACTGCCCCACCAAGGGGCAGGTTGGGGGGACTGGGTCCAGACATGGCCGGGCACCTCCCCAGGCTCATCCCCGCTGGTGCCTTTCCCCTAGGCCTAGGCCTCGGTTGAGGCCTCCTTGGAGAGGAGGTTGCTGGCAGGGGCTGTCTCCACACTGCAAGGTGCTGGAGCTCAGAGGGCCTCGTCAGAGGGAAGGGACCAGAAAGGGGCTGGATGCCCAAGACCTCTTTGGCCCAGCAGCCTCAGGGCAGCAGGGAGAGCAAGAGGCCCAACTTGCCCCTAGGTCGGCTCTGCCCCTTCCCACACAGGCCGCCAGCCCAGCAGCTGCCTGGCAGATTCTGGCTCCCCCGAGCTCTCTGCCGGTGCAGGGGTCAGGAACAGACGTGTGCATGTGTTTCTGCCTTGGCCTGGGAGTGTGGACCCCATGCCTGGCCCCCAGGCTCAGGGGCAAGGGCCCGGAGAGAGCACCACCCCGAAGCGCTTTTCTCCCGGGCTTGGGAGCATTTTTCGTGCTTGGTGGGAACAGTGGGCGGGAGTGCTTGCAAACCGGCCTTTGGAGGCAGCCGGGGAGGTCTTCCAGTGGGAGAGGGCCGGTTGTGCTCAGAGGCCCCACAGGCCAGGGGCAGGACCCAGCAGGGCCCCAGCCCCTGGCCTGCCTTGCCCAGACCTTCCTGCCTCCGGGGTTACAGCCCCACCAAGGGGCAGGCTGCGGGGACTGGGTCCAGACATGCCCGGGCGCCTCCCCAGTCTCATCCCCGCTGGTGCCTTTCCCCTGGGCTTAGGCCTCGGTTGAGGCCTCCTTGGAGAGCAGGTTGCTGGCAGGGGCTGTCTCCACACTGCAAGGTGCTGGAGCTCAGAGGGCCTCGTCAGAGGGAAGGGACCAGCAAAGGGCTGGATGACCAAGACCTCTTTGGCCCAGCAGCCTCAGGGCAGCAGGGAGAGCAAGAGGCCCAACTTGCCCCTAGGTCGGCTCTGCCCCTTCCCACACAGGCGGCCAGCCCAGCAGCTGCCTGACAGACTCTGGCTCCCCTGAGCTCTCTGCCGGTGCAGGGGGCAGGAATAGACGTGTGCATGTGGTTCTGCCTTGGCCTGGGAGTGTGTTCCCCCTGCATTGCCCCCAGGCTCAGGGGCAAGGGCCCGGTGAGAGCACCACCTCGAAGCGCTTTTCTCCTGGGCTTGAGAGCATTGTGCGCGCCTGCTGGGAACAGTGGGCGGGAGCGCTTGCAAACTGGCCTTTGGAGGCAGCCGGGGAGGTCTTCCAGTGCGAGAGGGCCGGTTGTGCTCAGAGGCCCCACAGGCCAGGGGCAGGACCCAGCACGGCCCCTGCCCCTGGCCAGCCTTGCCCAGACCTTCCTGGCCTCCGGGGGTACTGCCCCACCAAGGGGCAGGCTGCGGGGACTGGGTCCAGACATGCTCGGGCGCCTCCCCTGGCTCATCCCCGCTGGTGCCTTTCCCCTGGGCCTAGGCCTCGGTTGAGGCCTCCTTGGAGAGGAGGTTGCTGGCAGGGGCTGTCTCCACACTGCAAGGTGCTGGAGCTCAGAGGGCCTCGTCAGAGGGAAGGGACCAGTAAGGGGCTGGATGCCCAAGACGACTTTGGCCCAGCAGCCTCAGGGCAGCAGGGAGAGCAAGAGGCCCAACTTGCCCCTAGGACGGCTCTGCCCCTTCCCACACAGGCGGCCAACCCAGCAGCTGCCTGACAGACTCTGGCTCCCCCAAGCTCTCTGCCGGTGCAGGGGACAGGAACAGACTTGGGCATGTGGTTCTGCCTTGGACTGGGAGTGTGTTCCCCCTGCCTTGCCCCCAGGCTCAGGGGCAAGGGCCCGGAGAGAGCACCACCCCGAAGTGCTTTTTTCCCGGGCTTGGGAGCATTGTGCGTGCCTGGCGGGAACAGCGGGCGCGAGTGTTGGCAAACCGGCCTTTGGAGGCAGTCGGGGAGGTCTCCAGCGGGAGAGGGCCGGTCATGCTCAGAGGCCCCACAGGCCAGGGGCAGAACCCAGCAGGGCCCCTGCCCCTGGCCAGCCTTGCCCAGACCTTCCTGGCCTCCGGGGGTACTGCCCCACCAAGGGGCAGGCTGCGGGGACTGGGTCCAGACATTCCCAGGCGCCACCCCAGGTTCATCCCCGCTGGTGCCTTTCCCTGGGACTAGGCCTCGGTTGAGGCCTCCTTGGAGAGGAGGTTGCTGGCAGGGGCTGTCTCCACACTGCAAGGTGCTAGAGCTCAGAGGGCCTCGTCAGATGGAAGGGACCAGCAAGGGGCTGGATGCCCAAGACCTCTTTGGCCCAGCAGCCTCAGGGCAGCAGGGAGAGCAAGAGACCCAACTTGCCCCTAGGTCAGCTCTGCCCCTTCCCACACAGGCGGCCAGCCCAGCAGCTGCCTGACAGACTCTGGCTCCCGCGAGCTCTCTGCCGGTGCAGGGGGCAGGAACAGACGTGTGCATGTGGTTCTGCCTTGGCCTGGGAGTGTGGATCACCTGCCTGGCCCCCAGGCTCAGGGGCAAGGGCCCGGAGAGAGCACCACCCCGAAGCGCTTTTCTCCCGGGCTTGGGAGCATTGTGCGCGCCTGGTGGGAACAGTGGGCGGGAGTGCTTGCAAACCGGCCTTTGGAGGCAGCCGGGGAGGTCTTCCAGTGGGAGAGGGCCGGTTGTGCTCAGAGGCCCCACAGGCCAGGGGCAGGATCCAGCAGGGACCCTGCCCCTGGCCAGCCTTGCCCAGACCTTCCTGCCTCCGGGGGTACAGCCCCACCAAGGGGCAGGCTGCGGGGACTGGGTCCAGACATGCCCGGGCGCCTCCCCAGGCTCATCCCCGCAGGTGCCTTTCCCGTGGGCCTAGGCCTCGGGTGAGGCCTCGTTGCAGAGGAGGTTGCTGGCAGGGGCTGTCTCCACACTGCAAGGTGCTGGAGCTCAGAGGGCCTCGTCAGAGGGAAGGGACCAGCAAGGGGCTGGATGCCCAAGACCTCTTTGACCCAGCAGCCTCAGGGCAGAAGGGAGAGGAAGAGGCCCAACTTGCCCCTAGGTCAGCTCTGCCCCTTCCCACACAGGCGGCAAGCCCAGCAGCTGCCTGACAGACTCTGGCTCTGCCGAGCTCTCTGTCGGTGCAGGGGGCAGATCAGACGTGTGCATGTGGTTCTGCCTTGGCCTGGCAGTGTGGACACCCTGCTTTGCCCCCAGGCTCAGGGGCAAGGGCCTGGAGAGAGCACCACCCTGAAGCGCTTTTCTCCCGGGCTTGGGAGCATTGTGCACGCCTGCTGGGAACAGTGGGAGGGAGCGCTTGCAAACCGGCCTTTGGAGGCAGCCGGGGAGGTCTTCCAGTGGGAGAGGGTCGGTTGTGCTCAGAGGCCCCAGAGTCCAGGGGCAGGACCCAGCAGGGCCCCAGCCCCTGGCCAGCCTTGCCCAGACCTTCCTGGCGTCCGGGGGTACTGCCCCACCAAGGGGCAGGCTGCGGGGACTGGGTCCAGACATGCCCGGGCGCCTCCCCAGGCTCATCCCCGCTGGTGCCTTTCCCCTGGGCCTAGGCCTCGGTTTAGGCCTCCTTGGAGAGGAGGTTGCTGGCAGGGGCTGTCTCCACACTGCAAGGTGCTGGAGCTCAGAGGGCCTCGTCAGAGGGAAGGGACCAGCAAAGGGCTGGATGCCCAAGACCTCTTTGACCCAGCAGCCTCAGGGAAGCAGGGAGAGGAACAGGCCGAACTTGCCCCTAGGTCGGCTCTGCCCCGTCCCACACAGGCAGGCAGCCCAGCAGCAGCCTGGCAGTCTCTGGCTCCCCCGAGCTCTCTGCCGGTGTAGGGGGCAGGAACAGACGTGTGCATGTCGTTCTGCCTTGGCCTGGGAGTGTATTCCCCCTGCCTGGCCCCCAGGCTCAGGGGCAAGGGCCCGGAGAGAGCACCACCCCGAAGCGCTTTTCTCCCGGGCTTGGGAGCATTTTGCGTGCTTGCTGGGAACAGTGGGCGGGAGTGCTTGCAAACCGGCCTTTGGAGGCAGCCGGGGAGGTCTTCCAGTGGGAGAGGGCCGGTTGTGCTCAGAGGCCCCACAGGCCAGGGGCAGGACCCAGCAGGGCCCCAGCCCCTGGCCTGCCTTGCCCAGACCTTCCTGGCCTCCGGGGGTACTGCCCCACCAAGGGGCAGGCTGCGGGGACTGGGTCCAGACATGCTCGGGCGCCTCCCCTGGCTCATCCCCGCTGGTGCATTTCCCCTGGGTCTAGGCCTCGGTTGAGGCCTCCTTGGAGAGGAGGTTGCTGGCAGGGGCTGTCTCCACACTGCAAGGTGCTGGAGCTCAGAGTGCCTCGTCAGAGGGAAGGGACCAGTAAGGGGCTGGATGCCCAAGACGACTTTGGCCCAGCAGCCTCAGGGCAGCAGGGAGAGCAAGAGGCCCAACTTGCCCCTAGGGCGGCTCTGCCCCTTCCCACACAGGCGGCCAACCCAGCAGCTGCCTGACAGACTCTGGCTCCCCCAAGCTCTCTGCCGGTGCAGGGGACAGGAACACACGTGGGCATGTGGTTCTGCCTTAGCCTGGTAGTGTGTTCCCCCTGCCTTGCCCCCAGGCTCAGGGGCAAGGGCCCGGTGAGAGCATCACTCCAAAGCGCTTTTCTCCCGGGCTTGGGAGCATTGTGCGAGCCTGGCGTGAACAGCGGGCGGGAGTGTTTGCAAACAGGACTTTGGAGGCAGCCGGGGAGGTCTTCCAGTGGGAGAGGGCCGGTTGTGCTCAGAGGCCCCACAGGCCAGGGGCAGGACCCAGCAGGGCCCCTGCCCCTGGCCAGCCTTGCCCAGAACTTCCTGGCCTCCGGGGGTACCTCCCCACCAAGGGGCAGGCTGCGGCGACAGGGTCCAGACATGTCCGTGCGCCTCCCCAAGATCATCCCTGCTGGTGCCTTTCCCCTGGGCGTAGGCCTCGGTTTAGGCCTCTTTGGAGAGGAGGTTGCTGGCAGGGGCTGTCTCCACACTGCAAGGTGCTGGAGCTCAGAGGGACTCGTCAGAGGGAAGGGACCAGCAAAGGGCTGGATGCCCAAGACCTCTTTGACCCAGCAGCCTCAGGGCAGCAGGGAGAGCAAGAGGCCCAACTTGCCCCTAGGTCGGCTCTGCCCCGTCCCACACAGGCAGCCAGCCCAGCAGCAGCCTGGCAGACTCTGGCTCCCCCGAGCTCTCTGCCGGTGCAGGGGGCAGGAACAGACGTGTGCATGTCGTTCTGCCTTGGCCTGGGAGTGTTTTCCCCCTGCCTGGCCCCCAGGCTCAGGGGCAAGGGCCCGGAGAGAGCACCAGCCCGAAGCGCTTTTCTCCCGGGCTTGGGAGCATTGTGCGTGCCTGGCGGGAACAGCAGGTGGGAGTGCTTGCAAACCGTCCTTTGGAGGCAGATGGGGAGGTCTTTCAGCGGGAGAGTGCCGGTTGTGCTCAGACGCCCCACAGGCCAGGGGCAGGACCCAGCAGTGTCCCTGCCCCTGGCAGCCTTGCCCAGACCTTCCTGGCCTCCGGGGGTACTGCCCCCCCAAGGGGCAGGCTGCGGGGACTGGGTCCAGACATGCTCGTGCGCCTCCCCTGGCTCATCCCCGCTGGTGCCTTTCCCCTGGGCCTAGGCCTCGGTTGAGGCCTCCTTGGAGAGGAGGTTGCTGGCAGGGGCTGTGTCCACACTGCAAGGTGCTGGAGCTCAGAGGGCCTCGTCAGAGGGAAGGGACCAGTAAGGGGCTGGATGCCCAAGACGTCTTTGGCCCAGCAGCCTCAGGGCAGCAGGGAGAGCAAGAGGCCCAACTTGCCCCTAGCGCGGCTCTGCCCCTTCCCACACAGGCGGCCAACCCAGCAGCTACCTGACAGACTCTGGCTCCCCCAAGTTCAATGGCAGTGCAGGGGACAGGAACAGACGTGGGCATGTGGTTCTGCCTTGGCCTGGGAGTGTGTTCCCCCTGCCTTGACCCCAGGCTCAGGGGCAAGGGCCCGGAGAGAGCACCACCCCGAAGCGCTTTTCTCCCGGGCTTGGGAGCATTGTGCGAGCCTGGCGTGAACAGCGGGCGGGAGTGTTTGCAAACAGGACTTTGGAGGCAGCCGGGGAGGTCTTCCAGTGGGAGAGGGCCGGTTGTGCTCAGAGGCCCCACAGGCCAGGGGCAGGACCCAGCAGGGCCCCTGCCCCTAGCCAGCCTTGCCCAGACCTTCCTGGCCTCCGGGGGTACTGCCCCACCAAGGGGCAGGCTGTGGGGACTGGGTCCAGACATGTCCGTGCGCCTCCCCAGGATCATCCCCGCTGGTGCCTTTCCCCTGGGCGTAGGCCTCGGTTGAGGCCTCTTTGGAGAGGAGGTTGCTGGCAGGGGCTGTCTCCACACTGCAAGGTGCTGGAGCTCAGAGGGCCTCGTCAGAGGGAAGGGACCAGCAAAGGGCTGGATTCCCAAGACCTCTTTGACCCAGCAGCCTCAGGGCAGCAGGGAGAGCAAGAGGCCCAACTTGCCCCTAGGTCGGCTCTGCCCCGTCCCACACAGGCAGCCAGCCCAGCAGCAGCCTGGCAGTCTCTTGCTCCCCCGAGCTCTCTGCCGGTGTAGGGGGCAGGAACAGACGTGTGCATGTCGTTCTGCCTTGGCCTGGGAGTGTGTTCTCCCTGCCTGGCCCCCAGGCTCAGGGGCGAGGGCCCGGAGAGAGCACCAGCCCGAAGCGCTTTTCTCCCGGGCTTGGGAGCATTGTGCGGGCCTGGCGGGAACAGCGGGCTGGAGTGCTTGCAAACCGGCCTTTGGAGGCAGACGGGGAGGTCTTCCAGCGGGAGAGTGCCGGTTGTGCTCAGAGGCCCCACAGGCCAGGGGCAGGACCCAGCAGTGTCCCTGCCCCTGGCAGCCTTGCCCAGACCTTCCTGGCCTCCGGGGGTACAGCCCCACCAAGGGGCAGGCTGCGGGGACTGGGTCCAGACATGGCCGGGCGCCTCCCCAGGCTCATCCCCGCTGGTGCCTTTCCCCTGGGCCTAGGCCTCGGTTGAGGCCTCCTTGGAGAGGAGGTTGCTGGCAGGGGCTGTCTCCACACTGCAAGGTGCTGGAGCTCAGAGGGCCTCGTCAGAGGGAAGGGACCAGCAAAGGGCTGGATGCCCAAGACCTCTTTGACCCAGCAGCCTCAGGGCAGAAGGGAGAGCAAGAGGCCCAACTTGCCCCTAGGTCGGCTCTGCCCCGTCCCACACAGGCGGCCAGCCCAGCAGCAGCCTGGCAGTCTCTGGCTCCCCCGAGCTCTCTGCCGGTGCAGGGGGCAGGAACAGACGTGTGCATGTCGTTCTGCCTTGGCCTGGGACTGTTTTCCCCCTGCCTGGCCCCCAGGCTCAGGGGCAAGGGCCCGGAGAGAGCACCACCCCGAAGCGCTTTTCTCCCGGGCTTGGGAGCATTTTGCGTGCTTGCTGGGAACAGTGGGCGGGAGTGCTTGCAAACAGGCCTTTGGAGGCAGCCGGGGAGGTCTTCCAGTGGGAGAGGGCCGGTTGTGCTCAGAGGCCCCACAGGCCAGGGGCAGGACCCAGCAGGGCCCCAGCCCCTGGCCTGCCTTGCCCAGACCCTCCTGGCCTCCGGGGGTACTGCCCCACCAAGGGGCAGGCTGCGGGGACTGGGTCCAGACATGCTCGGGCGCCTCCCCTGGTTCATCCCCGCTGGTGCATTTCCCCTGGGCCTAGGCCTCGGTTGAGGCCTCCTTGGAGAGGAGGTTGCTGGCAGGGGCTGTCTCCACACTGCAAGGTGCTGGAGCTCAGAGTGCCTCGTCAGAGGGAAGGGACCAGTAAGGGGCTGGATGCCCAAGACGACTTGGGCCCAGCAGCCTCAGGGCAGCAGGGAGAGCAAGAGGCCCAACTTGCCCCTAGGGCGGCTCTGCCCCTTCCCACACAGGCGGCCAACCCAGCAGCTGCCTGACAGACTCTGGCTCCCCCAAGCTCTCTGCCGGTGCAGGGGACAGGAACAGACGTGGGCATGTGGTTCTGCCTTGGTCTGGGAGTGTGGACCCACTGCCTGGCCCCCAGGCTCAGGGGCAAGGGCCCGGAGAGAGCAACACCCCGAAGTGCTTTTCTCCCGGGCTTGGGAGCATTGTGCGTGCCTGGCAAGAACAGCGGGCGGGAGTGTTGCAAACCGGCCTTTGGAGGCAGCCGGGGAGGTCTTCCAGTGGGAGAGGGCCGGTTGTGCTCAGAGGCCCCAGAGGCCATGGGCAGGACCCAGCAGGGCGCCTGCCCCTGGCCAGCCTTGCCCAGACCTTCCTGGCCTCCGGGGGTACTGCCCCACCAAGGGGCAGGCTGCGGGGACTGGGTCCAGACATGCCCGGGCGCCTCCCCAGGCTCATCCCCGCTGGTGCCTTTCCCCTGGGCCTAGGCCTCGGTTGAGGCCTCCTTGGAGAGGAGGTTGCTGGCAGGGGCTGTCTCCACACTGCAAGGTGCTGGAGCTAAGAGGGTCTCGTCAGAGGGATGGGACCAGCAAGGGGCTGGATGCCCAAGACCTCTTTGGCCCAGCAGCCTCAGGGCAGCAGGGAGAGCAAGAGGCCCAACTTGCCCCTAGGTCGGCTCTGCCCCTTCCCACACAGGCGGCCAGCCCAGCAGCTGCCTGACAGACTCTGGCTCCCCTGAGCTCTCTGCCGGTGCAGGGGGCAGGAACAGACGTGTGCATGTGGTTCTGCCTTGGCCTGGGAGTGTGTTCCCCCTGCATTGCCCCCTGGCTCAGGGGCAAGGGCCCGGTGAGAGCACCACCCCGAAGCGCTTTTCTCACGGGCTTGGGAGCATTGTGAGCGCCTGGTGGGAACAGTGGGCGTGAGTGTTGGCAAACCGGCCTTTGGAGGCAGCCGGGGAGGTCTTCCAGCGGGAGAGGGCCGGATGTGCTCAGAGGCCCCACAGGCCAGGGGCAGGACCCAGCAGGGCCCCGGCCCCTGGCCAGCCTTTCCCAGACCTTCCTGGCCTCCGGAGGTACTGCCCCACCAAGGGGCAGGCTGCGGGGACTGGGTCCAGACATGCCCGGGCGCCTCCCCAGGCTCATCCCCGCTGGTGCCTTTCCCCTGGGCCTAGGCCTCGGTTGAGGCCTCGTTGCAGAGGAGGTTGCTGGCAGGGGCTGTCTCCACACTGCAAGGTGCTGGAGCTCAGAGGGCCTCGTCAGAGGGAAGGGATCAGCAAGGGGCTGGATGCCCAAGACCTCTTTGACCCAGCAGCCTCAGGGCAGCAGGGAGAGCAAGAGGCCCAACTTGCCCCTAGGTCGGCTCTGCCCCTTCCCACACAGGCGGCCAGCCCAGCAGCTGCCTGACAGACTCTGGCTCTGCCGAGCTCTCTGTCGGTGCAGGGGGCAGATCAGACGTGTGCATGTGGTTCTGCCTTGGCCTGGCAGTGTGGACACCCTGCCTTGCCCCCAGTCTCAGGTGCAAGGGCCCGGAGAGAGCACCAACGTGAAGCGCTTTTCTCCCGGGCTTGGGAGCATTGTGCACGCCTGCTGGGAACAGTGGGAGGGAGCGCTTGCAAACCGGCCTTTGGAGGCAGACGGGGAGGTCTTCCAGTGGGAGAGGGCCGGTTGTGCTCAGAGGCCCCACAGGCTACGGTCAGGACGCAGCAGGGCCCGTGCCCCTGGCCAGCCTTGCCCAGACCTTCCTGGCCTCCGGGGGTACTGCCCCACCAAGGGGCAGGCTGCGGGGACTGGGTCCAGACATGCTCGGGCGCCTCCCCTGGCTCATCCCCGCTGGTGCCTTTCCCCTGGGCCTAGGCCTCGGTTGAGGCCTCCTTGGAGAGGAGGTTGCTGGCAGGGGCTGTCTCCACACTGCAAGGTGCTGGAGCTCAGAGGGCCTCGTCAGCGGGAAGGGACCAGCAAGGGGCTGGATGCCCAAGACCTCTTTGGCCCAGCAGCCTCAGGGCAGCAGGGAGAGCAAGAGGCCCAACTTGCCCCTAGGTTGGCTCTGCCCCTTCCCACACAGGCGGCCAGCCCAGCAGCTGCCTGACAGACTCTGGCTCCCCCGAGCTCTCTGCCGGTGCAGGGGTCAGGAACAGACGTGTGCATGTGGTTCTGCCTTGGTCTGGTAGTGTGGACCCACTGCCTGGCCCCCAGGCTCAGGGGCAAGGGCCCGGAGAGAGCAACACCCCGAAGTGCTTTTCTCCCGGGCTTGGGAGCATTGTGCGTGCCTGGCGGGAACAGCGGGCGGGAGTGTTGCAAACCGGCCTTTGGAGGCAGCCGGGGAGGTCTTCCAGTGGGAGAGGGTCGGTTGTGCTCAGAGGCCCCAGAGTCCAGGGGCAGGACCCAGCAGGGCCCCAGCCCCTGGCCAGCCTTGCCCAGAACTTCCTGGCCTCCGGGGGTACTGCCCCACCAAGGGGCAGGCTGCGGGGACTGGGTCTAGACATGCCCGGGCGCCTCCCCAGGCTCATCCCCGCTGGTGCCTTTCCCCTGGGCCTAGGCCTCGGTTTAGGCCTCCTTGGAGAGGAGGTTGCTGGCAGGGGCTGTCTCCACACTGCAAGGTGCTGGAGCTCAGAGGGCCTCGTCAGAGGGAAGGGACCAGCAAGGGGCTGGATGCCCAAGACCTCTTTGGCCCAGCAGCCTCAGGGCAGCAGGGAGAGCAAGAGGCCCAACTTGCCCCTAGGTCGGCTCTGCCCCGTCCCACACAGGCAGCCAGCCCAGCAGCAGCCTGGCAGTCTCTGGCTCCCCCGAGCTCTCTGCCGGTGTAGGGGGCAGGAATAGACGTGTGCATGTCGTTCTGCCTTGGCCTGGGAGTGTGTTCCCCCTGCCTGGCCCCCAGGCTCAGGGGCAAGGGCCCGGAGAGAGCACCAGCCCGAAGCGCTTTTCTCCCGGGCTTGGGAGCATTGTGCGTGCCTGGTGGGAACAGCGGCTGGGAGTGCTTGCAAACGTCCTTTGGAGGCAGACGGGGAGGTCTTCCAGCGGGAGAGTGCCGGTTGTGCTCAGACGCACCACAGGCCAGGGGCAGGACCCAGCAGTGTCCCTGCCCCTGGCAGCCTTGCCCAGACCTTCCTGCCCTCCGGGGGTACTGCCCCACCAAGGGGCAGGTTGGGGGGACTGGGTCCAGACATGGCCGGGCACCTCCCCAGGCTCATCCCCGCTGGTGCCTTTCCCCTAGGCCTAGGCCTCGGTTGAGGCCTCCTTGGAGAGGAGGTTGCTGGCAGGGGCTGTCTCCACACTGCAAGGTGCTGGAGCTCAGAGGGCCTCGTCAGAGGGAAGGGACCAGAAAGGGGCTGGATGCCCAAGACCTCTTTGGCCCAGCAGCCTCAGGGCAGCAGGGAGAGCAAGAGGCCCAACTTGCCCCTAGGTCGGCTCTGCCCCTTCCCACACAGGCCGCCAGCCCAGCAGCTGCCTGGCAGATTCTGGTTCCCCGGGCTCTCTGCCGGTGCAGGGGTCAGGAACAGACGTGTGCATGTGTTTCTGCCTTGGCCTGGGAGTGTGGACCCCATGCCTGTCCCCCAGGTTCAGGGGCAAGGGCCCGGAGAGAGCACCACCCCGAAGCGCTTTTCTCCCGGGCTTGGGAGCATTTTTCGTGCTTGGTGGGAACAGTGGGCGGGAGTGCTTGCAAACCGGCCTTTGGAGGCAGCCGGGGAGGTCTTCCAGTGGGAGAGGGCCGGTTGTGCTCAGAGGCCCCACAGGCCAGGGGCAGGACCCAGCAGGGCCCCAGCCCCTGGCCTGCCTTGCCCAGACCTTCCTGCCTCCGGGGTTACAGCCCCACCAAGGGGCAGGCTGCGGGGACTGGGTCCAGACATGCCCGGGCGCCTCCCCAGTCTCATCCCCGCTGGTGCCTTTCCCCTGGGCTTAGGCCTCGGTTGAGGCCTCCTTGGAGAGCAGGTTGCTGGCAGGGGCTGTCTCCACACTGCAAGGTGCTGGAGCTCAGAGGGCCTCGTCAGAGGGAAGGGACCAGCAAAGGGCTGGATGACCAAGACCTCTTTGGCCCAGCAGCCTCAGGGCAGCAGGGAGAGCAAGAGGCCCAACTTGCCCCTAGGTCGGCTCTGCCCCTTCCCACACAGGCGGCCAGCCCAGCAGCTGCCTGACAGACTCTGGCTCCCCTGAGCTCTCTGCCGGTGCAGGGGGCAGGAATAGACGTGTGCATGTGGTTCTGCCTTGGCCTGGGAGTGTGTTCCCCCTGCATTGCCCCCAGGCTCAGGGGCAAGGGCCCGGTGAGAGCACCACCTCGAAGCGCTTTTCTCCTGGGCTTGAGAGCATTGTGCGCGCCTGCTGGGAACAGTGGGCGGGAGCGCTTGCAAACTGGCCTTTGGAGGCAGCCGGGGAGGTCTTCCAGTGCGAGAGGGCCGGTTGTGCTCAGAGGCCCCACAGGACAGGGGCAGGACCCAGCACGGCCCCTGCCCCTGGCCAGCCTTGCCCAGACCTTCCTGGCCTCCGGGGGTACTGCCCCACCAAGGGGCAGGCTGCGGGGACTGGGTCCAGACATGCTCGGGCGCCTCCCCTGGCTCATCCCCGCTGGTGCCTTTCCCCTGGGCCTAGGCCTCGGTTGAGGCCTCCTTGGAGAGGAGGTTGCTGGCAGGGGCTGTCTCCACACTGCAAGGTGCTGGAGCTCAGAGGGCCTCGTCAGAGGGAAGGGACCAGTAAGGGGCTGGATGCCCAAGACGACTTTGGCCCAGCAGCCTCAGGGCAGCAGGGAGAGCAAGAGGCCCAACTTGCCCCTAGGACGGCTCTGCCCCTTCCCACACAGGCGGCCAACCCAGCAGCTGCCTGACAGACTCTGGCTCCCCCAAGCTCTCTGCCGGTGCAGGGGACAGGAACAGACTTGGGCATGTGGTTCTGCCTTGGACTGGGAGTGTGTTCCCCCTGCCTTGCCCCCAGGCTCAGGGGCAAGGGCCCGGAGAGAGCACCACCCCGAAGTGCTTTTTTCCCGGGCTTGGGAGCATTGTGCGTGCCTGGCGGGAACAGCGGGCGCGAGTGTTGGCAAACCGGCCTTTGGAGGCAGTCGGGGAGGTCTCCAGCGGGAGAGGGCCGGTCATGCTCAGAGGCCCCACAGGCCAGGGGCAGGACCCAGCAGGGCCCCTGCCCCTGGCCAGCCTTGCCCAGACCTTCCTGGCCTCCGGGGGTACTGCCCCACCAAGGGGCAGGCTGCGGGGACTGGGTCCAGACATTCCCAGGCGCCACCCCAGGTTCATCCCCGCTGGTGCCTTTCCCTGGGACTAGGCCTCGGTTGAGGCCTCCTTGGAGAGGAGGTTGCTGGCAGGGGCTGTCTCCACACTGCAAGGTGCTAGAGCTCAGAGGGCCTCGTCAGATGGAAGGGACCAGCAAGGGGCTGGATGCCCAAGACCTCTTTGGCCCAGCAGCCTCAGGGCAGCAGGGAGAGCAAGAGACCCAACTTGCCCCTAGGTCAGCTCTGCCCCTTCCCACACAGGCGGCCAGCCCAGCAGCTGCCTGACAGACTCTGGCTCCCGCGAGCTCTCTGCCGGTGCAGGGGGCAGGAACAGACGTGTGCATGTGGTTCTGCCTTGGCCTGGGAGTGTGGATCACCTGCCTGGCCCCCAGGCTCAGGGGCAAGGGCCCGGAGAGAGCACCACCCCGAAGCGCTTTTCTCCCGGGCTTGGGAGCATTGTGCGCGCCTGGTGGGAACAGTGGGCGGGAGTGCTTGCAAACCGGCCTTTGGAGGCAGCCGGGGAGGTCTTCCAGTGGGAGAGGGCCGGTTGTGCTCAGAGGCCCCACAGGCCAGGGGCAGGATCCAGCAGGGACCCTGCCCCTGGCCAGCCTTGCCCAGACCTTCCTGCCTCCGGGGGTACAGCCCCACCAAGGGGCAGGCTGCGGGGACTGGGTCCAGACATGCCCGGGCGCCTCCCCAGGCTCATCCCCGCAGGTGCCTTTCCCGTGGGCCTAGGCCTCGGGTGAGGCCTCGTTGCAGAGGAGGTTGCTGGCAGGGGCTGTCTCCACACTGCAAGGTGCTGGAGCTCAGAGGGCCTCGTCAGAGGGAAGGGACCAGCAAGGGGCTGGATGCCCAAGACCTCTTTGACCCAGCAGCCTCAGGGCAGAAGGGAGAGCAAGAGGCCCAACTTGCCCCTAGGTCAGCTCTGTCCCTTCCCACACAGGCGGCGAGCCCAGCAGCTGCCTGACAGACTCTGGCTCTGCCGAGCTCTCTGTCGGTGCAGGGGGCAGATCAGACGTGTGCATGTGGTTCTGCCTTGGCCTGGCAGTGTGGACACCCTGCTTTGCCCCCAGGCTCAGGGGCAAGGGCCTGGAGAGAGCACCACCCTGAAGCGCTTTTCTCCCGGGCTTGGGAGCATTGTGCACGCCTGCTGGGAACAGTGCGAGGGAGCGCTTGCAAACCGGCCTTTGGAGGCAGCCGGGGAGGTCTTCCAGTGGGAGAGGGTCGGTTGTGCTCAGAGGCCCCAGAGTCCAGGGGCAGGACCCAGCAGGGCCCCAGCCCCTGGCCAGCCTTGCCCAGACCTTCCTGGCCTCCGGGGGTACTGCCCCACCAAGGGGCAGGCTGCGGGGACTGGGTCCAGACATGCCCGGGCGCCTCCCCAGGCTCATCCCCGCTGGTGCCTTTCCCCTGGGCCTAGGCCTCGGTTTAGGCCTCCTTGGAGAGGAGGTTGCTGGCAGGGGCTGTCTCCACACTGCAAGGTGCTGGAGCTCAGAGGGCCTCGTCAGAGGGAAGGGACCAGCAAAGGGCTGGATGCCCAAGACCTCTTTGACCCAGCAGCCTCAGGGCAGCAGGGAGAGGAACAGGCCGAACTTGCCCCTAGGTCGGCTCTGCCCCGTCCCACACAGGCAGGCAGCCCAGCAGCAGCCTGGCAGTCTCTGGCTCCCCCGAGCTCTCTGCCGGTGTAGGGGGCAGGAACAGACGTGTGCATGTCGTTCTGCCTTGGCCTGGGAGTGTATTCCCCCTGCCTGGCCCCCAGGCTCAGGGGCAAGGGCCCGGAGAGAGCACCACCCCGAAGCGCTTTTCTCCCGGGCTTGGGAGCATTTTGCGTGCTTGCTGGGAACAGTGGGCGGGAGTGCTTGCAAACCGGCCTTTGGAGGCAGCCGGGGAGGTCTTCCAGTGGGAGAGGGCCGGTTGTGCTCAGAGGCCCCACAGGCCAGGGGCAGGACCCAGCAGGGCCCCAGCCCCTGGCCTGCCTTGCCCAGACCTTCCTGGCCTCCGGGGGTACTGCCCCACCAAGGGGCAGGCTGCGGGGACTGGGTCCAGACATGCTCGGGCGCCTCCCCTGGCTCATCCCCGCTGGTGCATTTCCCCTGGGTCTAGGCCTCGGTTGAGGCCTCCTTGGAGAGGAGGTTGCTGGCAGGGGCTGTCTCCACACTGCAAGGTGCTGGAGCTCAGAGTGCCTCGTCAGAGGGAAGGGACCAGTAAGGGGCTGGATGCCCAAGACGACTTTGGCCCAGCAGCCTCAGGGCAGCAGGGAGAGCAAGAGGCCCAACTTGCCCCTAGGGCGGCTCTGCCCCTTCCCACACAGGCGGCCAACCCAGCAGCTGCCTGACAGACTCTGGCTCCCCCAAGCTCTCTGCCGGTGCAGGGGACAGGAACACACGTGGGCATGTGGTTCTGCCTTAGCCTGGTAGTGTGTTCCCCCTGCCTTGCCCCCAGGCTCAGGGGCAAGGGCCCGGTGAGAGCATCACTCCAAAGCGCTTTTCTCCCGGGCTTAGGAGCATTGTGCGAGCCTGGCGTGAACAGCGGGCGGGAGTGTTTGCAAACAGGACTTTGGAGGCAGCCGGGGAGGTCTTCCAGTGGGAGAGGGCCGGTTGTGCTCAGAGGCCCCACAGGCCAGGGGCAGGACCCAGCAGGGCCCCTGCCCCTGGCCAGCCTTGCCCAGAACTTCCTGGCCTCCGGGGGTACCTCCCCACCAAGGGGCAGGCTGCGGCGACAGGGTCCAGACATGTCCGTGCGCCTCCCCAAGATCATCCCTGCTGGTGCCTTTCCCCTGGGCGTAGGCCTCGGTTTAGGCCTCTTTGGAGAGGAGGTTGCTGGCAGGGGCTGTCTCCACACTGCAAGGTGCTGGAGCTCAGAGGGACTCGTCAGAGGGAAGGGACCAGCAAAGGGCTGGATGCCCAAGACCTCTTTGACCCAGCAGCCTCAGGGCAGCAGGGAGAGCAAGAGGCCCAACTTGCCCCTAGGTCGGCTCTGCCCCGTCCCACACAGGCAGCCAGCCCAGCAGCAGCCTGGCAGACTCTGGCTCCCCCGAGCTCTCTGCCGGTGCAGGGGGCAGGAACAGACGTGTGCATGTCGTTCTGCCTTGGCCTGGGAGTGTTTTCCCCCTGCCTGGCCCCCAGGCTCAGGGGCAAGGGCCCGGAGAGAGCACCAGCCCGAAGCGCTTTTCTCCCGGGCTTGGGAGCATTGTGCGTGCCTGGCGGGAACAGCAGGTGGGAGTGCTTGCAAACCGTCCTTTGGAGGCAGATGGGGAGGTCTTTCAGCGGGAGAGTGCCGGTTGTGCTCAGACGCCCCACAGGCCAGGGGCAGGACCCAGCAGTGTCCCTGCCCCTGGCAGCCTTGCCCAGACCTTCCTGGCCTCCGGGGGTACTGCCCCCCCAAGGGGCAGGCTGCGGGGACTGGGTCCAGACATGCTCGTGCGCCTCCCCTGGCTCATCCCCGCTGGTGCCTTTCCCCTGGGCCTAGGCCTCGGTTGAGGCCTCCTTGGAGAGGAGGTTGCTGGCAGGGGCTGTGTCCACACTGCAAGGTGCTGGAGCTCAGAGGGCCTCGTCAGAGGGAAGGGACCAGTAAGGGGCTGGATGCCCAAGACGTCTTTGGCCCAGCAGCCTCAGGGCAGCAGGGAGAGCAAGAGGCCCAACTTGCCCCTAGCGCGGCTCTGCCCCTTCCCACACAGGCGGCCAACCCAGCAGCTACCTGACAGACTCTGGCTCCCCCAAGTTCAATGGCAGTGCAGGGGACAGGAACAGACGTGGGCATGTGGTTCTGCCTTGGCCTGGGAGTGTGTTCCCCCTGCCTTGACCCCAGGCTCAGGGGCAAGGGCCCGGAGAGAGCACCACCCCGAAGCGCTTTTCTCCCGGGCTTGGGAGCATTGTGCGAGCCTGGCGTGAACAGCGGGCGGGAGTGTTTGCAAACAGGACTTTGGAGGCAGCCGGGGAGGTCTTCCAGTGGGAGAGGGCCGGTTGTGCTCAGAGGCCCCACAGGCCAGGGGCAGGACCCAGCAGGGCCCCTGCCCCTAGCCAGCCTTGCCCAGACCTTCCTGGCCTCCGGGGGTACTGCCCCACCAAGGGGCAGGCTGTGGGGACTGGGTCCAGACATGTCCGTGCGCCTCCCCAGGATCATCCCCGCTGGTGCCTTTCCCCTGGGCGTAGGCCTCGGTTGAGGCCTCTTTGGAGAGGAGGTTGCTGGCAGGGGCTGTCTCCACACTGCAAGGTGCTGGAGCTCAGAGGGCCTCGTCAGAGGGAAGGGACCAGCAAAGGGCTGGATTCCCAAGACCTCTTTGACCCAGCAGCCTCAGGGCAGCAGGGAGAGCAAGAGGCCCAACTTGCCCCTAGGTCGGCTCTGCCCCGTCCCACACAGGCAGCCAGCCCAGCAGCAGCCTGGCAGTCTCTTGCTCCCCCGAGCTCTCTGCCGGTGTAGGGGGCAGGAACAGACGTGTGCATGTCGTTCTGCCTTGGCCTGGGAGTGTGTTCTCCCTGCCTGGCCCCCAGGCTCAGGGGCGAGGGCCCGGAGAGAGCACCAGCCCGAAGCGCTTTTCTCCCGGGCTTGGGAGCATTGTGCGGGCCTGGCGGGAACAGCGGGCTGGAGTGCTTGCAAACCGGCCTTTGGAGGCAGACGGGGAGGTCTTCCAGCGGGAGAGTGCCGGTTGTGCTCAGAGGCCCCACAGGCCAGGGGCAGGACCCAGCAGTGTCCCTGCCCCTGGCAGCCTTGCCCAGACCTTCCTGGCCTCCGGGGGTACAGCCCCACCAAGGGGCAGGCTGCGGGGACTGGGTCCAGACATGGCCGGGCGCCTCCCCAGGCTCATCCCCGCTGGTGCCTTTCCCGTAGGCCTAGGCCTCGGTTGAGGCCTCCTTGGAGAGGAGGTTGCTGGCAGGGGCTGTCTCCACACTGCAAGGTGCTGGAGCTCAGAGGGCCTCGTCAGCGGGAAGTGACCAGCAAGGGGCTGGATGCCCAAGACCTCTTTGACCCAGCAGCCTCAGGGCAGAAGGGAGAGCAAGAGGCCCAACTTGCCCCTAGGTCGGCTCTGCCCCGTCCCACACAGGCGGCCAGCCCAGCAGCAGCCTGGCAGTCTCTGGCTCCCCCGAGCTCTCTGCCGGTGCAGGGGGCAGGAACAGACGTGTGCATGTCGTTCTGCCTTGGCCTGGGACTGTTTTCCCCCTGCCTGGCCCCCAGGCTCAGGGGCAAGGGCCCGGAGAGAGCACCACCCCGAAGCGCTTTTCTCCCGGGCTTGGGAGCATTGTGCGTGCCTGGCGGGAACAGCGGGTGGGAGTGCTTGCAAACCGTCCTTTGGAGGCAGACGGGGAGGTCTTTCAGAGGGAGAGTGCCGGTTGTGCTCAGACACCCCACAGGCCAGGGGCAGGACCCAGCAGTGTCCCTGCCCCTGGCAGCCTTGCCCAGACCTTCCTGGCCTCCGGGGGTACTGCCCCACCAAGGGGCAGGCTGCGGGGACTGGGTCCAGACATGCTCGGGCGCCTCCCCTGGCTCATCCCCGCTGGTGCCTTTCCCCTGGGCCTAGGCCTCAGTTGAGGCCTCCTTGGAGAGGAGGTTGCTGGCAGGGGTTGTGTCCACACTGCAAGGTGCTGGAGCTCAGAGGGCCTCGTCAGAGGGAAGGGACCAGTAAGGGGCTGGATGCCCAAGACGTCTTTGGCCCAGCAGCCTCAGGGCAGCAGGGAGAGCAAGAGGCCCAACTTGCCCCTAGGGCGGCTCTGCACCTTCCCACACAGGCGGCCAACCCAGCAGCTGCCTGACAGACTGTGGCTCCCCCAAGTTCTCTGGCAGTGCAGGGGACAGGAACAGACGTGGGCATGTGGTTCTGCCTTGGCCTGGGAGTGTGTTCCCCCTGCCTTGCCCCCAGGCTCAGGGGCAAGGGCCCGGAGAGAGCACCACCCCGAAGCGCTTTTCTCCCGGGCTTGGGAGCATTGTGCGAACCTGGCGTGAACAGCGGGCGGGAGTGTTTGCAAACAGGATTTTGGAGGCAGCCGGGGAGGTCTTCCAGTGGGAGAGGGCCGGTTGTGCTCAGACGCCCCACAGGCCAGGGGCAGGACCCAGCAGGGCCCCTGCCCCTGGCCAGCCTTGCCCAGACCTTCCTGGCCTCCGGGGGTACTGCCCCACCAAGGGGCAGGCTGTGGGGACTGGGTCCAGACATGTCCGTGCGCCTCCCCAGGATCATCCCCGCTGGTGCCTTTGCCCTGGGCGTAGGCCTCGGTTGAGGCCTCCTTGGAGAGGAGGTTGCTGGCAGGGGCTGTCTCCACACTGCAAGGTGCTGGAGCTCAGAGGGCCTCGTCAGCGGGAAGTGACCAGCAAGGGGCTTGATGCCCAAGACCTCTTTGGCCCAGCAGCCTCAGGTCAGCAGGGAGAGCAAGAGGCCCAACTTGCCCCTAGGTCGGCTCTGCCCCTTCCCACACAGGCGGCCAGCCCAGCAGCTGCCTGACAGACTCTGGCTCCCCCGAGCTCTCTACCGGTGCAGGGGTCAGGAACAGACGTGTGCATGTGGTTCTGCCTTGGTCTGGGAGTGTGGACCCACTGCCTGGCCCCCAGGCTCAGGGGCAAGGGCCCGGAGAGAGCAACACCCCGAAGTGCTTTTCTCCCGGGCTTGGGAGCATTGTGCGTGCCTGGCAAGAACAGCGGGCGGGAGTGTTGCAAACCGGCCTTTGGAGGCAGCCGGGGAGGTCTTCCAGTGGGAGAGGGCCGGTTGTGCTCAGAGGCCCCAGAGGCCATGGGCAGGACCCAGCAGGGCCCCTGCCCCTGGCCAGCCTTGCCCAGACCTTCCTGCCTCCGGGGTTACAGCCCCACCAAGGGGCAGGCTGCGGGGACTGGGTCCAGACATGCCCGGGCGCCTCCCCAGGCTCATCCCCGCTGGTGCCTTTCCCCTGGGCGTAGGCCTCGGTTGAGGCCTCCTTGGAGAGGAGGTTGCTGGCAGGGGCTGTCTCCACACTGCAAGGTGCTGGAGCTCAGAGGGCCTCGTCAGAGGGAAGGGACCAGTAAGGGGCTGGATGCCCAAGACCTCTTTGGCCCAGCAGCCTCAGGGCAGCAGGGAGAGCAAGAGGCCCAACTTGCCCCTAGGTCGGCTCTGCCCCTTCCCACACAGGCGGCCAGCCCAGCAGCTGCCTGACAGACTCTGGCTCCCCTGAGCTCTCTGCCGGTGCAGGGGGCAGGAATAGACGTGTGCATGTGGTTCTGCCTTGGCCTGGGAGTGTGTTCCGCCTGCATTGCCCGCAGGCTCAGGGGCAAGGGCCCGGTGAGAGCACCACCCCGAAGCGCTTTTCTCCCGGGCTTGAGAGCATTGTGCGCGCCTGCTGGGATCAGTGGGCGGGAGCGCTTGCAAACCTGCCTTTGGAGGCAGCCGGGGAGGTCTTCCAGTGGGAGAGGGCCGGTTGTGCTCAGAGGCCCCACAGGCCAGGGGCAAGACCCAGCACGGCCCCTGCCCCTGGCCAGCCTTGCCCAGACCTTCCTGGCCTCCGGGGGTACTGCCCCACCAAGGGGCAGGCTGTGGGGACTGGGTCCAGACATGCTCGGGCGCCTCCCCTGGCTCATCCCCGCTGGTGCATTTCCCCTGGGCCTAGGCCTCGGTTGAGGCCTCCTTGGAGAGGAGGTTGCTGGCAGGGGCTGTCTCCACACTGCAAGGTGCTGGAGCTCAGAGGGCCTCGTCAGAGGGAAGGGACCAGCAAGGGGCTGGATGCCCAAGACCTCTTTGGCCCAGCAGCCTCAGGGCAGCAGGGAGAGCAAGAGGCCCAACTTGCCCCTAGGTCGGCTCTGCCCCTTCCCACACAGGCGGCCAGCCCAGCAGCTGCCTGACAGACTCTGGCTCCCCTGAGCTCTCTGCCGGTGCAGGGGGCAGGAACAGACGTGTGCATGTGGTTCTGCGTTGGCCTGGGAGTGTGGAACCCCTGCATTGCCCCAAGGCTCAGGGGCAAGGGCCCGGTGGGAGCACCACCCCGAAGCGCTTTTCTCCCGGGCTTGGGAGCATTGTGCGCGCCTGCTGGGAACAGTGGGCGGGAGTGTTGGCAAACCGGCCTTTGGAGGCAGCCGGGGAGGTCTTCCAGTGGGAGAGGGCCGGTTGTGCTCAGAGGCCCCACAGGCCAGGGGCAGGACCCAGCAGGGCCCCTGCCCCTGGCCAGCCTTGCCCAGACCTTCCTGGCCTCCGGGTGTACTGCCCCACCAAGGGGCAGGCTGCGGGGACTGGGTCCAGACATGCTCGGGCGCCTCCCCTGGCTCATCCCCGCTGGTGCCTTTCCCCTGGGCCTAGGCCTCGGTTGAGGCCTCCTTGGAGAGGAGGTTGCTGGCAGGGGCTGTGTCCACACTGCAAGGTGCTGGGGCTCAGAGGGCCTCGTCAGAGGGAAGGGACCAGTAAGGGGCTGGATGCCCAAGACGTCTTTGGCCCAGCAGCCTCAGGGCAGCAGGGAGAGCAAGAGGCCCAACTTGCCCCTAGGGCGGCTCTGCCCCTTCCCACACAGGCGGCCAACCCAGCAGCTGCCTGACAGACTCTGGCTCCCCCAAGGTCTCTGGCAGTGCAGGGGATACGAACAGACGTGGGCATGTGGTTCTGCCTTGGCCTGGGAGTGTGTTCCCCCTGCCTTGCCCCCAGGCTCAGGGGCAAGGGCCCGGAGAGAGCACCACCCCGAAGCGCTTTTCTCACGGGCTTGGGAGCATTGTGCGAGCCTGGCGTGAACAGCGGGCGGGAGTGTTTGCAAACAGGACTTTGGAGGCAGCCGGGGAGGTCTTCCAGTGGGAAAGGGCCGGTTGTGCTCAGAGGCCCCACAGGCCAGGGGCAGGACCCAGCAGGGCCCCTGCCCCTGGCCAGCCTTGCCCAGACCTTCCTGGCCTCCGGGGGTACTGCCCCACCAAGGGGCAGGCTGTGGGGACTGGGTCCAGACATGCCCGGGCGCCTCCCCAGGATCATCCCCGCTGGTGCCTTTCCCCTGGGCGTAGGCCTCGGTTGAGGCCTCCTTGGAGAGGAGGTTGCTGGCAGGGGCTGTCTCCACACTGCAAGGTGCTGGAGCTCAGAGGGCCTCGTCAGAGGGAAGGGACCAGCAAAGGGCTGGATGCCCAAGACCTCTTTGGCCCAGCAGCCTCAGGGCAGCAGGGAGAGCAAGAGGCCCAACTTGCCCCTAGGTCGGCTCTGCCCCTTCCCACACAGGCGGCCAGCCCAGCAGCTGCCTGACAGACTCTGGCTCCCCCGAGCTCTCTGCCGGTGCACGGGTCAGGAACAGACGTGTGCATGTGATTCTGCCTTGGTCTGGGAGTGTGGACCCACTGCCTGGCCCCCAGGCTCAGGGGCAAGGGCCCGGAGAGAGCAACACCCCGAAGTGCTTTTCTCCCGGGCTTGGGAGCATTGTGCGTGCCTGGCAAGAACAGCGGGCGGGAGTGTTGCAAACTGGCCTTTGGAGGCAGCCGGGGAGGTCTTCCAGTGGGAGAGGGCCGGTTGTGCTCAGAGGCCCCAGAGGCCATGGGCAGGACCCAGCAGGGCGCCTGCCCCTGGCCAGCCTTGCCCAGACCTTCCTGGCCTCCAGGGGTACTGCCCCACCAAGGGGCAGGCTGCGGGGACTGGGTCCAGACATGCCCGGGCGCCTCCCCAGGCTCATCCCCGCTGGTGCCTTTCCCCTGGGCCTAGGCCTCGGTTGAGGCCTCCGTGGAGAGAAGGTTGCTGGCAGGGGCTGTCTCCACACTGCAAGGTGCTGGAGCTCAGAGGGCCTCGTCAGAGGGAAGGGACCAGCAAGGGGCTGGATGCCCAAGACCTCTTTGGCCCAGCAGCCTCAGGGCAGCAGGGAGAGCAAGAGGCCCAACTTGCCCCTAGGTCGGCTCTGCCCCTTCCCACACAGGCGGCCAGCCCAGCAGCTGCCTGACAGACTCTGGCTCCCCTGAGCTCTCTGCCGGTGCAGGGGGCAGGAACAGACGTGTGCATGTGGTTCTGCCTTGGCCTGGGAGTGTGTTCCCCCTGCATTGCCCCCAGGCTCAGGGGCAAGGGCCCGGTGAGAGCACCACCCCGAAGCGCTTTTCTCCCGGGCTTGGGAGCATTGTGAGCGCCTGGTGGGAACAGTGGGCGTGAGTGTTGGCAAACCGGCCTTTGGAGGCAGCCGGGGAGGTCTTCCAGCGTGAGAGGGCCGGATGTGCTCAGAGGCCCCACAGGCCAGGGGCAGGACCCAGCAGGTCCCCTGCCCCTGGCCAGCCTTTCCCAGACCTTCCTGGCCTCCGGAGGTACTGCCCCACCAAGGGGCAGGCTGCGGGGACTGGGTCCAGACATGCCCGGGCGCCTCCCCAGGCTCATCCCCGCTGGTGCCTTTCCCCTGGGCCTAGGCCTCTGTTTAGGCCTCCGTGGAGAGGAGGTTGCTGGCAGGGGCTGTCTCCACACTGCAAGGTGCTGGAGCTCAGAGGGCCTCGTCAGAGGGAAGGGACCAGCAAGGGGCTGGATGCCCAAGACCTCTTTGGCCCAGCAGCCTCAGGGCAGCAGGGAGAGCAAGAGGCCCAACTTGCCCCTAGGTCGGCTCTGCCCCGTCCCACACAGGCAGCCAGCCCAGCAGCAGCCTGGCAGTCTCTGGCTCCCCCGAGCTCTCTGCCGGTGTAGGGGGCAGGAACAGACGTGTGCATGCCGTTCTGCCTTGGCCTGGGGGTGTTTCCCATGCCTGGCCCCCAGGCTCAGGGGCAAGGGCCCGGAGAGAGCACCACCCCGAAGCGCTTTTCTCCCGGGCTTGGGAGCATTTTGCGTGCTTGGTGGGAACAGTGGGCGGGAGTGCTTGCAAACCGGCCTTTGGAGGCAGCCGGGGAGGTCTTCCAGTCGGAAAGGGCCGGTTGTGCTCAGAGGCCCCACAGGCCAGGGGCAGGACCCAGCAGGGCCCCTGCCCCTGGCCAGCCTTGCCCAGACCTTCCTGCCTCCGGGGTTACAGCCGCACCAAGGGGAAGGCTGCGGGGACTGGGTCCAGACATGCCCGGGCGCCTCCCCAGTCTCATCCCCGCTGGTGCCTTTCCCCTGGGCCTAGGCCTCGGTTGAGGCCTCCTTGGAGAGGAGGTTGCTGGCAGGGGCTGTCTCCACACTGCAAGGTGCTGGAGCTCAGAGGGCCTCGTCAGAGGGAAGGGACCAGCAAGGGGCTGGATGCCCAAGACCTCTTTGGCCCAGCAGCCTCAGGGCAGCAGGGAGAGCAAGAGGCCCAACTTGCCCCTAGGTCGGCTCTGCCCCTTCCCACACAGGCGGCCAGCCCAGCAGCTGCCTGACAGACTCTGGCTCCCCTGAGCTCTCTGCCAGTGCAAGGGGCAGGAACAGACGTGTGCATGTGGTTCTGCCTTGGCCTGGGAGTGTGTTCCCCCTGCATTGCCCCCAGGCTCAGGGGCCAGGCCCCGGTGGGAGCACCACCCCGAAGTGCTTTTCTCCCGGGCTTGGGAGCATTGTGCGCGCCTGCTGGGAACAGTGGGCGGGAGCGCTTGCAAACCGGCCTTTGGAGGCAGCCGGGGAGGTCTTCCAGTGGGAGAGGGCCGGTTGTGCTCAGAGGCCCCACAGGCCAGGGGCAGGACCCAGCAGGGCCCCTGCCCCTGGCCAGCCTTGCCCAGACCTTCCTGGCCTCCGGGTGTACTGCCCCACCAAGGGGCAGTCTGCGGGGACTGGGCCCAGACATGCTCGGGCGCCTCCCCTGGCTCATCCCCGCTGGTGCCTTTCCCCTGGGCCTAGGCCTCGGTTGAGGCCTCCTTGGAGAGGAGGTTGCTGGCAGGGGCTGTCTCCACACTGCAAGGTGCTGGAGCTCAGAGGGCCTCGTCAGAGGGAAGGGACCAGTAAGGGGCTGGATGCCCAAGACGTCTTTGGCCCAGCAGCCTCAGGGCAGCAGGGAGAGCAAGAGGCCCAACTTGCCCCTAGGGCGGCTCTGCCCCTTCCCACACAGGCGGCCAACCCAGCAGCTGCCTGACAGACTCTGGCTCCCCCAAGCACTCTGCCGGTGCAGGGGACAGGAACAGACGTGGGCATGTGGTTCTGCCTTGGCCTGGGAGTGTGTTCCCCCTGCCTTGCCCCCAGGCTCAGGGGCAAGGGCCCGCAGAGAGCATCACTCCAAAGCGCTTTTCTCCCGGGCTTGGGAGCATTGTGCGAGCCTGGCGTGAACAGCGGGCGGGAGTGTTTGCAAACAGGACTTTGGAGGCAGCCGGGGAGGTCTTCCAGCGGGAGAGTGCCGGTTGTGCTCAGACGCACCACAGGCCAGGGGCAGTACCCAGCAGTGTCCCTGCCCCTGGCAGCCTTGCCCAGACCTTCCTGGCCTCCGGGGGTACTGCCCCACCAAGGGGCAGGTTGGGGGGACTGGGTCCAGACATGGCCGGGCGCCTCCCCAGGCTCATCCCCGCTGGTGCCTTTCCCCTAGGCCTAGGCCTCGGTTGAGGCCTCCTTGGAGAGGAGGTTGCTGGCAGGGGCTGTCTCCACACTGCAAGGTGCTGGAGCTCAGAGGGCCTCGTCAGAGGGAAGGGACCAGAAAGCGGCTGGATGCCCAAGACCTCTTTGTCCCAGCAGCCTCAGGGCAGCAGGGAGAGCAAGAGGCCCAACTTGCCCCTAGGTCGGCTCTGCCCCTTCCCACACAGGCGGCCAGCCCAGCAGCTGCCTGACAGACTCTGGCTCCCCCGAGCTCTCTACCGGTGCAGGGGTCAGGAACAGACGTGTGCATGTGGTTCTGCCTTGGTCTGGGAGTGTGGACCCACTGCCTGGCCCCCAGGCTCAGGGGCAAGGGCCCGGAGAGAGCAACACCCCGAAGTGCTTTTCTCCCGGGCTTGGGAGCATTGTGCGTGCCTGGCAAGAACAGCGGGCGGGAGTGTTGCAAACCGGCCTTTGGAGGCAGCCGGGGAGGTCTTCCAGTGGGAGAGGGCCGGTTGTGCTCAGAGGCCCCAGAGGCCATGGGCAGGACCCAGCAGGGGCCCTGCCCCTGGCCAGCCTTGCCCAGACCTTCCTGCCTCCGGGGTTACAGCCCCACCAAGGGGCAGGCTGCGGGGACTGGGTCCAGACATGCCCGGGCGCCTCCCCAGTCTCATCCCCGCTGGTGCCTTTCCCCTGGGCGTAGGCCTCGGTTGAGGCCTCCTTGGAGAGGAGGTTGCTGGCAGGGGCTGTCTCCACACTGCAAGGTGCTGGAGCTCAGAGGGCCTCGTCAGAGGGAAGGGACCAGCAAGGGGCTGGATGCCCAAGACCTCTTTGTCCCAGCAGCCTCAGGGCAGCAGGGAGAGCAAGAGGCCCAACTTGCCCCTAGGTCGGCTCTGCCCCTTCCCACACAGGCGGCCAGCCCAGCAGCTGCCTGACAGACTCTGGCTCCCCTGAGCTCTCTGCCGGTGCAGGGGGCAGGAATAGACGTGTGCATGTGGTTCTGCCTTGGCCTGGGAGTGTGTTCCGCCTGCATTGCCCGCAGGCTCAGGGGCAAGGGCCCGGTGAGAGCACCACCCCGAAGCGCTTTTCTCCCGGGCTTGAGAGCATTGTGCGCGCCTGCTGGGATCAGTGGGCGGGAGCGCTTGCAAACCTGCCTTTGGAGGCAGCCGGGGAGGTCTTCCAGTGGGAGAGGGCCGGTTGTGCTCAGAGGCCCCACAGGCCAGGGGCAAGACCCAGCACGGCCCCTGCCCCTGGCCAGCCTTGCCCAGACCTTCCTGGCCTCCGGGGGTACTGCCCCACCAAGGGGCAGGCTGTGGGGACTGGGTCCAGACATGCTCGGGCGCCTCCCCTGGCTCATCCCCGCTGGTGCATTTCCCCTGGGCCTAGGCCTCGGTTGAGGCCTCCTTGGAGAGGAGGTTGCTGGCAGGGGCTGTCTCCACACTGCAAGGTGCTGGAGCTCAGAGGGCCTCGTCAGAGGGAAGGGACCAGCAAGGGGCTGGATGCCCAAGACCTCTTTGGCCCAGCAGCCTCAGGGCAGCAGGGAGAGCAAGAGGCCCAACTTGCCCCTAGGTCGGCTCTGCCCCTTCCCACACAGGCGGCCAGCCCAGCAGCTGCCTGACAGACTCTGGCTCCCCTGAGCTCTCTGCCGGTGCAGGGGGCAGGAACAGACGTGTGCATGTGGTTCTGCGTTGGCCTGGGAGTGTGGAACCCCTGCATTGCCCCAAGGCTCAGGGGCAAGGGCCCGGTGGGAGCACCACCCCGAAGCGCTTTTCTCCCGGGCTTGGGAGCATTGTGCGCGCCTGCTGGGAACAGTGGGCGGGAGTGTTGGCAAACCGGCCTTTGGAGGCAGCCGGGGAGGTCTTCCAGTGGGAGAGGGCCGGTTGTGCTCAGAGGCCCCACAGGCCAGGGGCAGGACCCAGCAGGGCCCCTGCCCCTGGCCAGCCTTGCCCAGACCTTCCTGGCCTCCGGGTGTACTGCCCCACCAAGGGGCAGGCTGCGGGGACTGGGTCCAGACATGCTCGGGCGCCTCCCCTGGCTCATCCCCGCTGGTGCCTTTCCCCTGGGCCTAGGCCTCGGTTGAGGCCTCCTTGGAGAGGAGGTTGCTGGCAGGGGCTGTGTCCACACTGCAAGGTGCTGGGGCTCAGAGGGCCTCGTCAGAGGGAAGGGACCAGTAAGGGGCTGGATGCCCAAGACGTCTTTGGCCCAGCAGCCTCAGGGCAGCAGGGAGAGCAAGAGGCCCAACTTGCCCCTAGGGCGGCTCTGCCCCTTCCCACACAGGCGGCCAACCCAGCAGCTGCCTGACAGACTCTGGCTCCCCCAAGGTCTCTGGCAGTGCAGGGGATACGAACAGACGTGGGCATGTGGTTCTGCCTTGGCCTGGGAGTGTGTTCCCCCTGCCTTGCCCCCAGGCTCAGGGGCAAGGGCCCGGAGAGAGCACCACCCCGAAGCGCTTTTCTCACGGGCTTGGGAGCATTGTGCGAGCCTGGCGTGAACAGCGGGCGGGAGTGTTTGCAAACAGGACTTTGGAGGCAGCCGGGGAGGTCTTCCAGTGGGAAAGGGCCGGTTGTGCTCAGAGGCCCCACAGGCCAGGGGCAGGACCCAGCAGGGCCCCTGCCCCTGGCCAGCCTTGCCCAGACCTTCCTGGCCTCCGGGGGTACTGCCCCACCAAGGGGCAGGCTGTGGGGACTGGGTCCAGACATGCCCGGGCGCCTCCCCAGGATCATCCCCGCTGGTGCCTTTCCCCTGGGCGTAGGCCTCGGTTGAGGCCTCTTTGGAGAGGAGGTTGCTGGCAGGGGCTGTCTCCACACTGCAAGGTGCTGGAGCTCAGAGGGCCTCGTCAGAGGGAAGGGACCAGCAAAGGGCTGGATGCCCAAGACCTCTTTGGCCCAGCAGCCTCAGGGCAGCAGGGAGAGCAAGAGGCCCAACTTGCCCCTAGGTCGGCTCTGCCCCTTCCCACACAGGCGGCCAGCCCAGCAGCTGCCTGACAGACTCTGGCTCCCCCGAGCTCTCTGCCGGTGCACGGGTCAGGAACAGACGTGTGCATGTGATTCTGCCTTGGTCTGGGAGTGTGGACCCACTGCCTGGCCCCCAGGCTCAGGGGCAAGGGCCCGGAGAGAGCAACACCCCGAAGTGCTTTTCTCCCGGGCTTGGGAGCATTGTGCGTGCCTGGCAAGAACAGCGGGCGGGAGTGTTGCAAACTGGCCTTTGGAGGCAGCCGGGGAGGTCTTCCAGTGGGAGAGGGCCGGTTGTGCTCAGAGGCCCCAGAGGCCATGGGCAGGACCCAGCAGGGCGCCTGCCCCTGGCCAGCCTTGCCCAGACCTTCCTGGCCTCCAGGGGTACTGCCCCACCAAGGGGCAGGCTGCGGGGACTGGGTCCAGACATGCCCGGGCGCCTCCCCAGGCTCATCCCCGCTGGTGCCTTTCCCCTGGGCCTAGGCCTCGGTTGAGGCCTCCGTGGAGAGAAGGTTGCTGGCAGGGGCTGTCTCCACACTGCAAGGTGCTGGAGCTCAGAGGGCCTCGTCAGAGGGAAGGGACCAGCAAGGGGCTGGATGCCCAAGACCTCTTTGGCCCAGCAGCCTCAGGGCAGCAGGGAGAGCAAGAGGCCCAACTTGCCCCTAGGTCGGCTCTGCCCCTTCCCACACAGGCGGCCAGCCCAGCAGCTGCCTGACAGACTCTGGCTCCCCTGAGCTCTCTGCCGGTGCAGGGGGCAGGAACAGACGTGTGCATGTGGTTCTGCCTTGGCCTGGGAGTGTGTTCCCCCTGCATTGCCCCCAGGCTCAGGGGCATGGGCCCGGTGAGAGCACCACCCCGAAGCGCTTTTCTCCCGGGCTTGGGAGCATTGTGAGCGCCTGGTGGGAACAGTGGGCGTGAGTGTTGGCAAACCGGCCTTTGGAGGCAGCCGGGGAGGTCTTCCAGCGTGAGAGGGCCGGATGTGCTCAGAGGCCCCACAGGCCAGGGGCAGGACCCAGCAGGTCCCCTGCCCCTGGCCAGCCTTTCCCAGACCTTCCTGGCCTCCGGAGGTACTGCCCCACCAAGGGGCAGGCTGCGGGGACTGGGTCCAGACATGCCCGGGCGCCTCCCCAGGCTCATCCCCGCTGGTGCCTTTCCCCTGGGCCTAGGCCTCTGTTTAGGCCTCCGTGGAGAGGAGGTTGCTGGCAGGGGCTGTCTCCACACTGCAAGGTGCTGGAGCTCAGAGGGCCTCGTCAGAGGGAAGGGACCAGCAAGGGGCTGGATGCCCAAGACCTCTTTGGCCCAGCAGCCTCAGGGCAGCAGGGAGAGCAAGAGGCCCAACTTGCCCCTAGGTCGGCTCTGCCCCGTCCCACACAGGCAGCCAGCCCAGCAGCAGCCTGGCAGTCTCTGGCTCCCCCGAGCTCTCTGCCGGTGTAGGGGGCAGGAACAGACGTGTGCATGCCGTTCTGCCTTGGCCTGGGGGTGTTTCCCATGCCTGGCCCCCAGGCTCAGGGGCAAGGGCCCGGAGAGAGCACCACCCCGAAGCGCTTTTCTCCCGGGCTTGGGAGCATTTTGCGTGCTTGGTGGGAACAGTGGGCGGGAGTGCTTGCAAACCGGCCTTTGGAGGCAGCCGGGGAGGTCTTCCAGTCGGAAAGGGCCGGTTGTGCTCAGAGGCCCCACAGGCCAGGGGCAGGACCCAGCAGGGCCCCTGCCCCTGGCCAGCCTTGCCCAGACCTTCCTGCCTCCGGGGTTACAGCCGCACCAAGGGGAAGGCTGCGGGGACTGGGTCCAGACATGCCCGGGCGCCTCCCCAGTCTCATCCCCGCTGGTGCCTTTCCCCTGGGCCTAGGCCTCGGTTGAGGCCTCCTTGGAGAGGAGGTTGCTGGCAGGGGCTGTCTCCACACTGCAAGGTGCTGGAGCTCAGAGGGCCTCGTCAGAGGGAAGGGACCAGCAAGGGGCTGGATGCCCAAGACCTCTTTGGCCCAGCAGCCTCAGGGCAGCAGGGAGAGCAAGAGGCCCAACTTGCCCCTAGGTCGGCTCTGCCCCTTCCCACACAGGCGGCCAGCCCAGCAGCTGCCTGACAGACTCTGGCTCCCCTGAGCTCTCTGCCAGTGCAAGGGGCAGGAACAGACGTGTGCATGTGGTTCTGCCTTGGCCTGGGAGTGTGTTCCCCCTGCATTGCCCCCAGGCTCAGGGGCCAGGCCCCGGTGGGAGCACCACCCCGAAGTGCTTTTCTCCCGGGCTTGGGAGCATTGTGCGCGCCTGCTGGGAACAGTGGGCGGGAGCGCTTGCAAACCGGCCTTTGGAGGCAGCCGGGGAGGTCTTCCAGTGGGAGAGGGCCGGTTGTGCTCAGAGGCCCCACAGGCCAGGGGCAGGACCCAGCAGGGCCCCTGCCCCTGGCCAGCCTTGCCCAGACCTTCCTGGCCTCCGGGTGTACTGCCCCACCAAGGGGCAGTCTGCGGGGACTGGGCCCAGACATGCTCGGGCGCCTCCCCTGGCTCATCCCCGCTGGTGCCTTTCCCCTGGGCCTAGGCCTCGGTTGAGGCCTCCTTGGAGAGGAGGTTGCTGGCAGGGGCTGTCTCCACACTGCAAGGTGCTGGAGCTCAGAGGGCCTCGTCAGAGGGAAGGGACCAGTAAGGGGCTGGATGCCCAAGACGTCTTTGGCCCAGCAGCCTCAGGGCAGCAGGGAGAGCAAGAGGCCCAACTTGCCCCTAGGGCGGCTCTGCCCCTTCCCACACAGGCGGCCAACCCAGCAGCTGCCTGACAGACTCTGGCTCCCCCAAGCACTCTGCCGGTGCAGGGGACAGGAACAGACGTGGGCATGTGGTTCTGCCTTGGCCTGGGAGTGTGTTCCCCCTGCCTTGCCCCCAGGCTCAGGGGCAAGGGCCCGCAGAGAGCATCACTCCAAAGCGCTTTTCTCCCGGGCTTGGGAGCATTGTGCGAGCCTGGCGTGAACAGCGGGCGGGAGTGTTTGCAAACAGGACTTTGGAGGCAGCCGGGGAGGTCTTCCAGCGGGAGAGTGCCGGTTGTGCTCAGACGCACCACAGGCCAGGGGCAGTACCCAGCAGTGTCCCTGCCCCTGGCAGCCTTGCCCAGACCTTCCTGGCCTCCGGGGGTACTGCCCCACCAAGGGGCAGGTTGGGGGGACTGGGTCCAGACATGGCCGGGCGCCTCCCCAGGCTCATCCCCGCTGGTGCCTTTCCCCTAGGCCTAGGCCTCGGTTGAGGCCTCCTTGGAGAGGAGGTTGCTGGCAGGGGCTGTCTCCACACTGCAAGGTGCTGGAGCTCAGAGGGCCTCGTCAGAGGGAAGGGACCAGAAAGCGGCTGGATGCCCAAGACCTCTTTGTCCCAGCAGCCTCAGGGCAGCAGGGAGAGCAAGAGGCCCAACTTGCCCCTAGGTCGGCTCTGCCCCTTCCCACACAGGCGGCCAGCCCAGCAGCTGCCTGACAGACTCTGGCTCCCCCGAGCTCTCTACCGGTGCAGGGGTCAGGAACAGACGTGTGCATGTGGTTCTGCCTTGGTCTGGGAGTGTGGACCCACTGCCTGGCCCCCAGGCTCAGGGGCAAGGGCCCGGAGAGAGCAACACCCCGAAGTGCTTTTCTCCCGGGCTTGGGAGCATTGTGCGTGCCTGGCAAGAACAGCGGGCGGGAGTGTTGCAAACCGGCCTTTGGAGGCAGCCGGGGAGGTCTTCCAGTGGGAGAGGGCCGGTTGTGCTCAGAGGCCCCAGAGGCCATGGGCAGGACCCAGCAGGGGCCCTGCCCCTGGCCAGCCTTGCCCAGACCTTCCTGCCTCCGGGGTTACAGCCCCACCAAGGGGCAGGCTGCGGGGACTGGGTCCAGACATGCCCGGGCGCCTCCCCAGTCTCATCCCCGCTGGTGCCTTTCCCCTGGGCGTAGGCCTTGGTTGAGGCCTCCTTGGAGAGGAGGTTGCTGGCAGGGGCTGTCTCCACACTGCAAGGTGCTGGAGCTCAGAGGGCCTCGTCAGAGGGAAGGGACCAGCAAAGGGCTGGATGCCCAAGACCTCTTTGGCCCAGCAGCCTCAGGGCAGCAGGGAGAGCAAGAGGCCCAACTTGCCCCTAGGTCGGCTCTGCCCCTTCCCACACAGGCGGCCAGCCCAGCAGCTGCCTGACAGACTCTGGCTCCCCCGAGCTCTCTGCCGGTGCACGGGTCAGGAACAGACGTGTGCATGTGATTCTGCCTTGGTCTGGGAGTGTGGACCCACTGCCTGGCCCCCAGGCTCAGGGGCAAGGGCCCGGAGAGAGCAACACCCCGAAGTGCTTTTCTCCCGGGCTTGGGAGCATTGTGCGTGCCTGGCAAGAACAGCGGGCGGGAGTGTTGCAAACTGGCCTTTGGAGGCAGCCGGGGAGGTCTTCCAGTGGGAGAGGGCCGGTTGTGCTCAGAGGCCCCAGAGGCCATGGGCAGGACCCAGCAGGGCGCCTGCCCCTGGCCAGCCTTGCCCAGACCTTCCTGGCCTCCAGGGGTACTGCCCCACCAAGGGGCAGGCTGCGGGGACTGGGTCCAGACATGCCCGGGCGCCTCCCCAGGCTCATCCCCGCTGGTGCCTTTCCCCTGGGCCTAGGCCTCGGTTGAGGCCTCCGTGGAGAGAAGGTTGCTGGCAGGGGCTGTCTCCACACTGCAAGGTGCTGGAGCTCAGAGGGCCTCGTCAGAGGGAAGGGACCAGCAAGGGGCTGGATGCCCAAGACATCTTTGGCCCAGCAGCCTCAGGGCAGCAGGGAGAGCAAGAGGCCCAACTTGCCCCTAGGTCGGCTCTGCCCCTTCCCACACAGGCGGCCAGCCCAGCAGCTGCCTGACAGACTCTGGCTCCCCTGAGCTCTCTGCCGGTGCAGGGGGCAGGAACAGACGTGTGCATGTGGTTCTGCCTTGGCCTGGGAGTGTGTTCCCCCTGCATTGCCCCCAGGCTCAGGGGCAAGGGCCCGGTGAGAGCACCACCCCGAAGCGCTTTTCTCCCGGGCTTGGGAGCATTGTGAGCGCCTGGTGGGAACAGTGGGCGTGAGTGTTGGCAAACCGGCCTTTGGAGGCAGCCGGGGAGGTCTTCCAGCGTGAGAGGGCCGGATGTGCTCAGAGGCCCCACAGGCCAGGGGCAGGACCCAGCAGGTCCCCTGCCCCTGGCCAGCCTTTCCCAGACCTTCCTGGCCTCCGGAGGTACTGCCCCACCAAGGGGCAGGCTGCGGGGACTGGGTCCAGACATGCCCGGGCGCCTCCCCAGGCTCATCCCCGCTGGTGCCTTTCCCCTGGGCCTAGGCCTCTGTTTAGGCCTCCGTGGAGAGGAGGTTGCTGGCAGGGGCTGTCTCCACACTGCAAGGTGCTGGAGCTCAGAGGGCCTCGTCAGAGGGAAGGGACCAGCAAGGGGCTGGATGCCCAAGACCTCTTTGGCCCAGCAGCCTCAGGGCAGCAGGGAGAGCAAGAGGCCCAACTTGCCCCTAGGTCGGCTCTGCCCCGTCCCACACAGGCAGCCAGCCCAGCAGCAGCCTGGCAGTCTCTGGCTCCCCCGAGCTCTCTGCCGGTGTAGGGGGCAGGAACAGACGTGTGCATGCCGTTCTGCCTTGGCCTGGGGGTGTTTCCCATGCCTGGCCCCCAGGCTCAGGGGCAAGGGCCCGGAGAGAGCACCACCCCGAAGCGCTTTTCTCCCGGGCTTGGGAGCATTTTGCGTGCTTGGTGGGAACAGTGGGCGGGAGTGCTTGCAAACCGGCCTTTGGAGGCAGCCGGGGAGGTCTTCCAGTCGGAAAGGGCCGGTTGTGCTCAGAGGCCCCACAGGCCAGGGGCAGGACCCAGCAGGGCCCCTGCCCCTGGCCAGCCTTGCCCAGACCTTCCTGCCTCCGGGGTTACAGCCGCACCAAGGGGAAGGCTGCGGGGACTGGGTCCAGACATGCCCGGGCGCCTCCCCAGTCTCATCCCCGCTGGTGCCTTTCCCCTGGGCCTAGGCCTCGGTTGAGGCCTCCTTGGAGAGGAGGTTGCTGGCAGGGGCTGTCTCCACACTGCAAGGTGCTGGAGCTCAGAGGGCCTCGTCAGAGGGAAGGGACCAGCAAGGGGCTGGATGCCCAAGACCTCTTTGGCCCAGCAGCCTCAGGGCAGCAGGGAGAGCAAGAGGCCCAACTTGCCCCTAGGTCGGCTCTGCCCCTTCCCACACAGGCGGCCAGCCCAGCAGCTGCCTGACAGACTCTGGCTCCCCTGAGCTCTCTGCCAGTGCAAGGGGCAGGAACAGACGTGTGCATGTGGTTCTGCCTTGGCCTGGGAGTGTGTTCCCCCTGCATTGCCCCCAGGCTCAGGGGCCAGGGCCCGGTGGGAGCACCACCCCGAAGTGCTTTTCTCCCGGGCTTGGGAGCATTGTGCGCGCCTGCTGGGAACAGTGGGCGGGAGCGCTTGCAAACCGGCCTTTGGAGGCAGCCGGGGAGGTCTTCCAGTGGGAGAGGGCCGGTTGTGCTCAGAGGCCCCACAGGCCAGGGGCAGGACCCAGCAGGGCCCCTGCCCCTGGCCAGCCTTGCCCAGACCTTCCTGGCCTCCGGGTGTACTGCCCCACCAAGGGGCAGTCTGCGGGGACTGGGCCCAGACATGCTCGGGCGCCTCCCCTGGCTCATCCCCGCTGGTGCCTTTCCCCTGGGCCTAGGCCTCGGTTGAGGCCTCCTTGGAGAGGAGGTTGCTGGCAGGGGCTGTCTCCACACTGCAAGGTGCTGGAGCTCAGAGGGCCTCGTCAGAGGGAAGGGACCAGTAAGGGGCTGGATGCCCAAGACGTCTTTGGCCCAGCAGCCTCAGGGCAGCAGGGAGAGCAAGAGGCCCAACTTGCCCCTAGGGCGGCTCTGCCCCTTCCCACACAGGCGGCCAACCCAGCAGCTGCCTGACAGACTCTGGCTCCCCCAAGCTCTCTGCCGGTGCAGGGGACAGGAACAGACGTGTGCATGTGGTTCTGCCTTGGCCTGGGAGTGTGTTCCCCCTGCCTTGCCCCCAGGCTCAGGGGCAAGGGCCCGCAGAGAGCATCACTCCAAAGCGCTTTTCTCCCGGGCTTGGGAGCATTGTGCGAGCCTGGCGTGAACAGCGGGCGGGAGTGTTTGCAAACAGGACTTTGGAGGCAGACGGGGAGGTCTTCCAGCGGGAGAGTGCCGGTTGTGCTCAGACGCACCACAGGCCAGGGGCAGGACCCAGCAGTGTCCCTGCCCCTGGCAGCCTTGCCCAGACCTTCCTGGCCTCCGGGGGTACTGCCCCACCAAGGGGCAGGTTGGGGGGACTGGGTCCAGACATGGCCGGGCGCCTCCCCAGGCTCATCCCCGCTGGTGCCTTTCCCCTAGGCCTAGGCCTCGGTTGAGGCCTCCTTGTAGAGGAGGTTGCTGGCAGGGGCTGTCTCCACACTGCAAGGTGCTGGAGCTCAGAGGGCCTCGTCAGAGGGAAGGGACCAGAAAGCGGCTGGATGCCCAAGACCTCTTTGTCCCAGCAGCCTCAGGGCAGCAGGGAGAGCAAGAGGCCCAACTTGCCCCTAGGTCGGCTCTGCCCCTTCCCACACAGGCGGCCAGCCCAGCAGCTGCCTGACAGACTCTGGCTCCCCCGAGCTCTCTACCGGTGCAGGGGTCAGGAACAGACGTGTGCATGTGGTTCTGCCTTGGTCTGGGAGTGTGGACCCACTGCCTGGCCCCCAGGCTCAGGGGCAAGGGCCCGGAGAGAGCAACACCCCGAAGTGCTTTTCTCCCGGGCTTGGGAGCATTGTGCGTGCCTGGCAAGAACAGCGGGCGGGAGTGTTGCAAACCGGCCTTTGGAGGCAGCCGGGGAGGTCTTCCAGTGGGAGAGAGCCGGTTGTGCTCAGAGGCCCCAGAGGCCATGGGCAGGACCCAGCAGGGCCCCTGCCCCTGGCCAGCCTTGCCCAGACCTTCCTGCCTCCGGGGTTACAGCCCCACCAAGGGGCAGGCTGCGGGGACTGGGTCCAGACATGCCCGGGCGCCTCCCCAGTCTCATCCCCGCTGGTGCCTTTCCCCTGGGCGTAGGCCTCGGTTGAGGCCTCCTTGGAGAGGAGGTTGCTGGCAGGGGCTGTCTCCACACTGCAAGGTGCTGGAGCTCAGAGGGCCTCGTCAGAGGGAAGGGACCAGCAAGGGGCTGGATGCCCAAGACCTCTTTGGCCCAGCAGCCTCAGGGCAGCAGGGAGAGCAAGAGGCCCAACTTGCCCCTAGGTCGGCTCTGCCCCTTCCCACACAGGCGGCCAGCCCAGCAGCTGCCTGACAGACTCTGGCTCCCCTGAGTGCTCTGCCGGTGCAGGGGGCAGGAATAGACGTGTGCATGTGGTTCTGCCTTGGCCTGGGAGTGTGTTCCGCCTGCATTGCCCGCAGGCTCAGGGGCAAGGGCCCGGTGGGAGCATCACCCCGAAGCGCTTTTCTCCCGGGCTTGGGAGCATTGTGCGCGCCTGCTGGGAACAGTGGGCGGGAGTGTTGGCAAACCGGCCTTTGGAGGCAGCCGGGGAGGTCTTCCAGTGGGAGAGGGCCGGTTGTGCTCAGAGGCCCCACAGGCCAGGGGCAGGACCCAGCAGGGCCCCTGCCCCTGGCCAGCCTTGCCCAGACCTTCCTGGCCTCCGGGTGTACTGCCCCACCAAGGGGCAGGCTGCGGGGACTGGGTCCAGACATGCTCGGGCGCCTCCCCTGGCTCATCCCCGCTAGTGCCTTTCCCCTGGGCCTAGGCCTCGGTTGAGGCCTCCTTGGAGAGGAGGTTGCTGGCAGGGGCTGTGTCCACACTGCAAGGTGCTGGAGCTCAGAGGGCCTCGTCAGAGGGAAGGGACCAGTAAGGCGCTGGATGCCCAAGACGTCTTTGGCCCAGCAGCCTCAGGGCAGCAGGGAGAGCAAGAGGCCCAACTTGCCCCTAGGGCGGCTCTGCCCCTTCCCACACAGGCGGCCAACCCAGCAGCTGCCTGACAGACTCTGGCTCCCCCAAGGTCTCTGGCAGTGCAGGGGATACGAACAGACGTGGGCATGTGGTTCTGCCTTGGCCTGGGAGTGTGTTCCCCCTGCCTTGCCCCCAGGCTCAGGGGCAAGGGCCCGGAGAGAGCACCACCCCGAAGCGCTTTTCTCACGGGCTTGGGAGCATTGTGCGAGCCTGGCGTGAACAGCGGGCGGGAGTGTTTGCAAACAGGACTTTGGAGGCAGCCGGGGAGGTCTTCCAGTGGGAAAGGGCCGGTTGTGCTCAGAGGCCCCACAGGCCAGGGGCAGGACCCAGCAGGGCCCCTGCCCCTGGCCAGCCTTGCCCAGACCTTCCTGGCCTCCGGGGGTACTGCCCCACCAAGGGGCAGGCTGTGGGGACTGGGTCCAGACATGCCCGGGCGCCTCCCCAGGATCATCCCCGCTGGTGCCTTTCCCCTGGGCGTAGGCCTCGGTTGAGGCCTCTTTGGAGAGGAGGTTGCTGGCAGGGGCTGTCTCCACACTGCAAGGTGCTGGAGCTCAGAGGGCCTCGTCAGAGGGAAGGGACCAGCAAAGGGCTGGATGCCCAAGACCTCTTTGGCCCAGCAGCCTCAGGGCAGCAGGGAGAGCAAGAGGCCCAACTTGCCCCTAGGTCGGCTCTGCCCCTTCCCACACAGGCGGCCAGCCCAGCAGCTGCCTGACAGACTCTGGCTCCCCCGAGCTCTCTGCCGGTGCACGGGTCAGGAACAGACGTGTGCATGTGATTCTGCCTTGGTCTGGGAGTGTGGACCCACTGCCTGGCCCCCAGGCTCAGGGGCAAGGGCCCGGAGAGAGCAACACCCCGATGTGCTTTTCTCCCGGGCTTGGGAGCATTGTGCGTGCCTGGCAAGAACAGCGGGCGGGAGTGTTGCAAACTGGCCTTTGGAGGCAGCCGGGGAGGTCTTCCAGTGGGAGAGGGCCGGTTGTGCTCAGAGGCCCCAGAGGCCATGGGCAGGACCCAGCAGGGCGCCTGCCCCTGGCCAGCCTTGCCCAGACCTTCCTGGCCTCCGGGGGTACTGCCCCACCAAGGGGCAGGCTGCGGGGACTGGGTCCAGACATGCCCGGGCGCCTCCCCAGGCTCATCCCCGCTGGTGCCTTTCCCCTGGGCCTAGGCCTCGGTTGAGGCCTCCGTGGAGAGAAGGTTGCTGGCAGGGGCTGTCTCCACACTGCAAGGTGCTGGAGCTCAGAGGGCCTCGTCAGAGGGAAGGGACCAGCAAGGGGCTGGATGCCCAAGACCTCTTTGACCCAGCAGCCTCAGGGCAGCAGGGAGAGCAAGAGGCCCAACTTGCCCCTAGGTCGGCTCTGCCCCTTCCCACACAGGCGGCCAGCCCAGCAGCTGCCTGACAGACTCTGGCTCCCCTGAGCTCTCTGCCGGTGCAGGGGGCAGGAACAGACGTGTGCATGTGGTTCTGCCTTGGCCTGGGAGTGTGTTCCCCCTGCATTGCCCCCAGGCTCAGGGGCAAGGGCCCGGTGAGAGCACCACCCCGAAGCGCTTTTCTCCCGGGCTTGGGAGCATTTTGAGCGCCTGGTGGGAACAGTGGGCGTGAGTGTTGGCAAACCGGCCTTTGGAGGCAGCCGGGGAGGTCTTCCAGCGTGAGAGGGCCGGATGTGCTCAGAGGCCCCACAGGCCAGGGGCAGGACCCAGCAGGTCCCCTGCCCCTGGCCAGCCTTTCCCAGACCTTCCTGGCCTCCGGAGGTACTGCCCCACCAAGGGGCAGGCTGCGGGGACTGGGTCCAGACATGCCCGGGCGCCTCCCCAGGCTCATCCCCGCTGGTGCCTTTCCCCTGGGCCTAGGCCTCTGTTTAGGCCTCCGTGGAGAGGAGGTTGCTGGCAGGGGCTGTCTCCACACTGCAAGGTGCTGGAGCTCAGAGGGCCTCGTCAGAGGGAAGGGACCAGCAAGGGGCTGGATGCCCAAGACCTCTTTGGCCCAGCAGCCTCAGGGCAGCAGGGAGAGCAAGAGGCCCAACTTGCCCCTAGGTCGGCTCTGCCCCGTCCCACACAGGCAGCCAGCCCAGCAGCAGCCTGGCAGTCTCTGGCTCCCCCGAGCTCTCTGCCGGTGTAGGGGGCAGGAACAGACGTGTGCATGCCGTTCTGCCTTGGCCTGGGGGTGTTTCCCATGCCTGGCCCCCAGGCTCAGGGGCAAGGGCCCGGAGAGAGCACCACCCCGAAGCGCTTTTCTCCCGGGCTTGGGAGCATTTTGCGTGCTTGGTGGGAACAGTGGGCGGGAGTGCTTGCAAACCGGCCTTTGGAGGCAGCCGGGGAGGTCTTCCAGTCGGAAAGGGCCGGTTGTGCTCAGAGGCCCCACAGGCCAGGGGCAGGACCCAGCAGGGCCCCTGCCCCTGGCCAGCCTTGCCCAGACCTTCCTGCCTCCGGGGTTACAGCCGCACCAAGGGGAAGGCTGCGGGGACTGGGTCCAGACATGCCCGGGCGCCTTCCCAGTCTCATCCCCGCTGGTGCCTTTCCCCTGGGCCTAGGCCTCGGTTGAGGCCTCCTTGGAGAGGAGGTTGCTGGCAGGGGCTGTCTCCACACTGCAAGGTGCTGGAGCTCAGAGGGCCTCGTCAGAGGGAAGGGACCAGCAAGGGGCTGGATGCCCAAGACCTCTTTGGCCCAGCAGCCTCAGGGCAGCAGGGAGAGCAAGAGGCCCAACTTGCCCCTAGGTCGGCTCTGCCCCTTCCCACACAGGCGGCCAGCCCAGCAGCTGCCTGACAGACTCTGGCTCCCCTGAGCTCTCTGCCAGTGCAAGGGGCAGGAACAGACGTGTGCATGTGGTTCTGCCTTGGCCTGGGAGTGTGTTCCCCCTGCATTGCCCCCAGGCTCAGGGGCCAGGGCCCGGTGGGAGCACCACCCCGAAGTGCTTTTCTCCCGGGCTTGGGAGCATTGTGCGCGCCTGCTGGGAACAGTGGGCGGGAGCGCTTGCAAACCGGCCTTTGGAGGCAGCCGGGGAGGTCTTCCAGTGGGAGAGGGCCGGTTGTGCTCAGAGGCCCCACAGGCCAGGGGCAGGACCCAGCAGGGCCCCTGCCCCTGGCCAGCCTTGCCCAGACCTTCCTGGCCTCCGGGTGTACTGCCCCACCAAGGGGCAGTCTGCGGGGACTGGGCCCAGACATGCTCGGGCGCCTCCCCTGGCTCATCCCCGCTGGTGCCTTTCCCCTGGGCCTAGGCCTCGGTTGAGGCCTCCTTGGAGAGGAGGTTGCTGGCAGGGGCTGTCTCCACACTGCAAGGTGCTGGAGCTCAGAGGGCCTCGTCAGAGGGAAGGGACCAGTAAGGGGCTGGATGCCCAAGACGTCTTTGGCCCAGCAGCCTCAGGGCAGCAGGGAGAGCAAGAGGCCCAACTTGCCCCTAGGGCGGATCTGCCCCTTTCCACACAGGCGGCCAACCCAGCAGCTGCCTGACAGACTCTGGCTCCCCCAAGCTCTCTGCCGGTGCAGAGGACAGGAACAGACGTGGGCATGTGGTTCTGCCTTGGCCTGGGAGTGTGTTCCCCCTGCCTTGCCCCCAGGCTCAGGGGCAAGGGCCCGCAGAGAGCATCACTCCAAACCGCTTTTCTCCCGGGCTTGGGAGCATTGTGCGAGCCTGGCGTGAACAGCGGGCGGGAGTGTTTGCAAACAGGACTTTGGAGGCAGCCGGGGAGGTCTTCCAGCGGGAGAGTGCCGGTTGTGCTCAGACGCACCACAGGCCAGGGGCAGGACCCAGCAGTGTCCCTGCCCCTGGCAGCCTTGCCCAGACCTTCCTGGCCTCCGGGGGTACTGCCCCACCAAGGGGCAGGTTGGGGGGACTGGGTCCAGACATGGCCGGGCGCCTCCCCAGGCTCATCCCCGCTGGTGCCTTTCCCCTAGGCCTAGGCCTCGGTTGAGGCCTCCTTGGAGAGGAGGTTGCTGGCAGGGGCTGTCTCCACACTGCAAGGTGCTGGAGCTCAGAGGGCCTCGTCAGAGGGAAGGGACCAGAAAGCGGCTGGATGCCCAAGACCTCTTTGTCCCAGCAGCCTCAGGGCAGCAGGGAGAGCAAGAGGCCCAACTTGCCCCTAGGTCGGCTCTGCCCCTTCCCACACAGGCCGCCAGCCCAGCAGCTGCCTGGCAGATTCTGGCTCCCCCGAGCTCTCTGCCGGTGCAGGGGTCAGGAACAGACGTGTGCATGTGGCTCTGACTTGGCCTGGGAGTGTGGACCCCATGCCTGGCCCCCAGGCTCAGGGGCAAGGGCCCGGAGAGAGCACCACCCCGAAGCGCTTTTCTCCCGGGCTTGGGAGCATTTATCGTGCTTGGTGGGAACAGTGGGCGGGAGTGCTTGCAAACCGGCCTTTGGAGGCAGCCGGGGAGGTCTTCCAGTGGGAGAGGGCCGGTTGTGCTCAGAGGCCCCACAGGCCACGGGCAGGACCCAGCAGGGCCCCAGCCCCTGGCCTGCCTTGCCCAGACCTTCCTGTCTCCGGGGTAACAGCCCCACCAAGGGGCAGGCTGCGGGGACTGGGTCCAGACATGCCCGGGCGCCTCCCCAGTCTCATCCCCGCTGGTGCCTTTCCCCTGGGCTTAGGCCTCGGTTGAGGCCTCCTTGGAGAGGAGGTTGCTGGCAGGGGCTGTCTCCACACTGCAAGGTGCTGCAGCTCAGAGGGCCTCGTCAGAGGGAAGGGACCAGCAAGGGGCTGGATGCCCAAGACCTTTTTGGCCCAGCAGCCTCAGGGCAGCAGGGAGAGGAAGAGGCCCAACTTGACCCTAGGTCGGCTCTGCCCCTTCCCACACAGGCGGCCAGCCCAGCAGCTGCCTGACAGACTCTGGCTCCCCTGAGCTCTCTGCCAGTGCAGGGGGCAGGAATAGACGTGTGCATGTGGTTCTGCCTTGGCCTGGGAGTGTGTTCCCCCTGCATTGCCCCCAGGCTCAGGGGCAAGGGCCCGGAGAGAGCACCACCCCGAAGCGCTTTTCTCCCGGGCTTGAGAGCATTGTGCGCGCCTGCTGGGAACAGTGGGCGGGAGCGCTTGCAAACCGGCCTTTGGAGGCTGCCGGGGTGGTCTTCCAGTGGGAGAGGGCCGGTTGTGCTCAGAGGCCCCACAGGCCAGGGGCAGGACCCAGCACGGCCCCTGCCCCTGGCCAGCCTTGCCCAGACCTTCCTGGCCTCCGGGGGTACTGCCCCACCAAGGGGCAGGCTGCGGGGACTGGGTCCAGACATGCTCGGGCGCCTCCCCTGGCTCATCCCCGCTGGTGCCTTTCCCCTGGGCCTAGGCCTCGGTTGAGGCCTCCTTGGAGAGGAGGTTGCTGGCAGGGGCTGTCTCCACACTGCAAGGTGCTAGAGCTCAGAGGGCCTCGTCAGAGGGAAGGGACCAGTAAGGGGCTGGATGCCCAAGACGACTTTGGCCCAGCAGCCTCAGGGCAGCAGGGAGAGCAAGAGGCCCAACTTGCCCCTAGGACGGCTCTGCCCCTTCCCACACAGGCGGCCAACCCAGCAGCTGCCTGACAGATTCTGGCTCCCTCAAGCTCTCTGCCGGTGCAGGGGACAGGAACAGACTTGGGCATGTGGTTCTGCCTTGGACTGGGAGTGTGTTCCCCCTGCCTTGCCCCCAGGCTCAGGGGCAAGGGCCCGGAGAGAGCACCACCCCGAAGCACTTTTTTCCCGGGCTTGGGAGCATTGTGCGTGCCTGGCGGGAACAGCGGGCGCGAGTGTTGGCAAACCGCCCTTTGGAGGCAGTCGGGGAGGTCTGCAGCGGGAGAGGGCCGGTCATACTCAGAGGCCCCACAGGCCAGGGGCAGGACCCAGCAGGGCCCCTGCCCCTGGCCAGCCTTGCCCAGACCTGTCTGGCCTCCGGGGGTACTGCCCCACCAAGGGGCAGGCTGCGGGGACTGGGTCCAGACATTCCCAGGCGCCTCCCCAGGTTCATCCCCGCTGGTGCCTTTCCCTGGGACTAGGCCTCGGTTGAGGCCTCCTTGGAGAGGAGGTTGCTGGCAGGGGCTGTCTCCACACTGCAAGGTGCTAGAGCTCAGAGGGCCTCGTCAGATGGAAGGGACCAGCAAGGGGCTGGATGCCCAAGACCTCTTTGGCCCAGCAGCCTCAGGGCAGCAGGGAGAGCAAGAGGCCCAACTTGCCCCTAGGTCAGCTCTGCCCCTTCCCACACAGGCGGCCAACCCAGCAGCTGCCTGACAGACTCTGGCTCCCGCGAGCTCTCTGCCGGTGCAGCGGGCAGGAACAGACGTGTGCATGTGGTTCTGCCTTGGCCTGGGAGTGTGGATCACCTGCCTTGCCCCCAGGCTCAGGGGCAAGGGCCCGGAGAGAGCACCACCCCGAAGCGCTTTTCTCCCGGGCTTGGGAGCATTGTGCGCACCTGGTGGGAACAGTGGGCGGGAGTGCTTGCAAACCGGCCTTTGGAGGCAGCCGGGGAGGTCTTCCAGTGGGAGAGGGCCGGTTGTGCTCAGAGGCCCCACAGGCCAGGGGCAGGACCCAGCAGGGCCCCTGCCCCTGGCCAGCCTTGCCCAGACCTTCCTGCCTCCGGGGGTACAGCCCCACCAAGGGGCAGGCTGCGGGGACTGGGTCCAGACATGCCCGGGCGCCTCCCCAGGCTCATCCTCGCTGGTGCCTTTCCCCTGGGCCTAGGCCTCGGTTGAGGCCTCGTTGCAGAGGATGTTGCTGGCAGGGGCTGTCTCCACACTGCAAGGTGCTGGAGCTCAGAGGGCCTCGTCAGAGGGAAGGGACCAGCAAGGGGCTGGATGCCCAAGACTTCTTTGACCCAGCAGCCTCAGGGCAGCAGGGAGAGCAAGAGGCCCAACTTGCCCCTAGGTCGGCTCTGCCCCTTCCCACACAGGCGGCCAGCCCAGCAGCTGCCTGACAGACTCTGGCTCTGCCGAGCTCTCTGTCGGTGCAGGGGGCAGATCAGACGTGTGCATGTGGTTCTGCCTTGGCCTGGCAGTGTGGACACCCTGCCTTGCCCCCAGGCTCAGGGGCAAGGGCCCGGAGAGAGCACCACCCCGAAGCGCTTTTCTCCCGGGCTTGGGAGCATTGTGCGGGCCTGGCGGGAACAGCGGGCTGGAGTGCTTGCAAATCGGCCTTTGGAGTCAGACGGGGAGGTCTTCCAGCGGGAGAGTGCCGGTTGTGCTCAGAGGCCCCACAGGCCAGGGGCAGGACCCAGCAGGGCGCCTGCCCCTGGCAGCCTTGCCCAGACCTTCCTGGCCTCCGGGGGTACTGCCCCACCAAGGGGCAGGCTGCGGGGACTGGGTCCAGACATGCTCGGGCGCCTCCCCTGGCTCATCCCCGCTGGTGCCTTTACCCTGGGCCTAGGCCTCGGTTGAGGCTTCCTTGGAGAGGAGGTTGCTGGCAGGGGTTGTGTCCACACTGCAAGGTGCTGGAGCTCAGAGGGCCTCGTCAGAGGGAAGGGACCAGTAAGGGGCTGGATGCCCAAGACGTCTTTGGCCCAGCAGCCTCAGGGCAGCAGGGAGAGCAAGAGGCCCAACTTGCCCCTAGGGCGGCTCTGCACCTTCCCACACAGGCGGCCAACCCAGCAGCTGCCTGACAGACTCTGGCTCCCCCAAGTTCTCTGGCAGTGCAGGGGACAGGAACAGACGTGGGCATGTGGTTCTGCCTTGGCCTGGGAGTGTGTTCCCCCTGCCTTGCCCCCAGGCTCAGGGGCAAGGGCCCGGAGAGAGCACCACCCCGAAGCGCTTTTCTCCCGGGCTTGGGAGCATTGTGCGAACCTGGCGTGAACAGCGGGCGGGAGTGTTTGCAAACAGGACTTTGGAGGCAGCCGGGGAGGTCTTCCAGTGGGAGAGGGCCGGTTGTGCTCAGAGGCCCCACAGGCCAGGGGCAGGACCCAGCAGGGCCCCTGCCCCTGGCCAGCCTTGCCCAGACCTTCCTGGCCTCCGGGGGTACTGCCCCACCAAGGGGAAGGCTGTGGGGACTGGGTCCAGACATGTCCGTGCGCCTCCCCAGGATCATCCCCGCTGGTGCCTTTCCCCTGGGCGTAGGCCTCGGTTGAGGCCTCTTTGGAGAAGAGGTTGTTGGCAGGGGCTGTTTCCACACTGCAAGGTGCTGGAGCTCAGAGGGCCTCGTCAGAGGGAAGGGACCAGCAAAGGGCTGGATTCCCAAGACCTCTTTGACCCAGCAGCCTCAGGGCAGCAGGGAGAGCAAGAGGCCCAACTTGCCCCTAGGTCGGCTCTGCCCCGCCCCAAACAGGCAGCCAGCCCAGCAGCAGCCTGGCAGTCTCTGGCTCCCCCGAGCTCTCTGCCGGTGTAGGGGGCAGGACCAGACGTGTGCATGTCGTTCTGCCTTGGCCTGGGAGTGTGTTCCCCCTGCCTGGCCCCCAGGCTCAGGGGCAAGGGCCCGGAGAGAGCACCAGCCCGAAGCGCTTTTCTCCCGGGCTTGGGAGCATTTTGCGGGCCTGGCGGGAACAGCGGGCTGGAGTGCTTGCAAACCGGCCTTTGGAGGCAGACGGGGAGGTCTTCCAGCGGGAGAGTGCCGGTTGTGCTCAGAGGCCCCACAGGCCAGGGGCAGGACCCAGCAGTGTCCCTGCCCCTGGCAGCCTTGCCCAGACCTTCCTTTCCTCCGGGGGTACAGCCCCACCAAGGGGCAGGCTGCGGGGACTGGGTCCAGACATGGCCGGGCGCCTCCCCAGGCTCATCCCCGCTGGTGCCTTTCCCCTGGGCCTAGGCCTCGGTTGAGGCCTCCTTGGAGAGGAGGTTGCTGGCAGGGGCTGTCTCCACACTGCAAGGTGCTGGAGCTCAGAGGGCCTCGTCAGCGGGAAGTGACCAGCAAGGGGCTGGATGCCCAAGACCTCTTTGGCCCTGCAGCCTCAGGTCAGCAGGGAGAGCAAGAGGCCCAACTTGCCCCTAGGTCGGCTCTGCCCCTTCCCACACAGGCGGCCAGCCCAGCAGCTGCCTGACAGACTCTGGCTCCCCCGTGCTCTCTGCCGGTGCAGGGGTCAGGAACAGACGTGTGCATGTGGTTCTGCCTTGGTCTGGGAGTGTGGACCCACTGCCTGGCCCCCAGGCTCAGGGGCAAGGGCCCGGAGAGAGCAACACCCCGAAGTGCTTTTCTCCCGGGCTTGGGAGCATTGTGCGTGCCTGGCAAGAACAGCGGGCGGGAGTGTTGCAAACCGGCCTTTGGAGGCAGCCGGGGAGGTCTTCGAGTGGGAGAGGGCCGGTTGTGCTCAGAGGCCCCAGAGGCCATGGGCAGGACCCAGCAGGGCCCCTGCCCCTGGCCAGCCTTGCCCAGACCTTATTGCCTCCGGGGTTACAGTCCCACCAAGGGGCAGGCTGCGGGGACTGGGTCCAGACATGCCCGGGCGCCTCCCCAGTCTCATCCCCGCTGGTGCCTTTCCCCTGGGCTTAGGCCTCGGTTGAGGCCTCCTTGGAGAGGAGGTTGCTGGCAGGGGCTGTGTCCACACTGCAAGGTGCTGGAGCTCAGAGGGCCTCGTCAGAGGGAAGGGACCAGCAAGGGGCTGGATGCCCAAGACCTCTTTGGCCCAGCAGCCTCAGGGCAGCAGGGAGAGCAAGAGGCCCAACTTGCCCCTAGGTCGGCTCTGCCCCTTCCCACACAGGCGGCCAGCCCAGCAGCTGCCTGACAGACTCTGGCTCTCCTGAGCTCTCTGCCGGTGCAGGGGGCAGGAACAGACCTGTGCATGTGGTTCTGCCTTGGCCTGGGAGTGTGTTCCCCCTGCATTGCCCCCAGGCTCAGGGGCAAGGGCCCGGTGAGAGCACCACCCCGAAGCGCTTTTCTCCCGGGCTTGGGAGCATTGTGAGCGCCTGGTGGGAACAGTGGGCGTGAGTGTTGGCAAACCGGCCTTTGGAGGCAGCCGGGGAGGTCTTCCAGCGGGAGAGGGCCGGATGTGCTCAGAGGCCCCACAGGCCAGGGGCAGGACCCAGCAGGTCCCCTGCCCCTGGCCAGCCTTTCCCAGACCTTCCTGGCCTCCGGAGGTACTGCCCCACCAAGGGGCAGGCTGCGGGGACTGGGTCCAGACATGCCCGGGCGCCTCCCCAGGCTCATCCCCGCTGGTGCCTTTCCCCTGGGCCTAGGCCTCGGTTTAGGCCTCCTTGGAGAGGAGGTTGCTGGCAGGGGCTGTCTCCACACTGCAAGGTGCTGGAGCTCAGAGGGCCTCGTCAGAGGGAAGGGACCAGCAAAGGGCTGGATGCCCAAGACCTCTTTGGCCCAGCAGCCTCAGGGCAGCAGGGAGAGCAAGAGGCCCAACTTGCCCCTAGGTCGGCTCTGCCCCGTCCCACACAGGCAGCCAGCCCAGCAGCAGCCTGGCAGTCTCTGGCTCCCCCGAGCTCTCTGCCGGTGTAGGGGGCAGGAACAGACGTGTGCATGTCGTTCTGCCTTGGCCTGGGAGTGTGTTCCCCCTGCCTGGCCCCCAGGCTCAGGGGCAAGGGCCCGGAGAGAGCACCAGCCCGAAGCGCTTTTCTCCCGGGCTTGGGAGCATTGTGCGCGCCTGGTGGGAACAGTGGGAGGGAGTGCTTGCAAACCGGCCTTTGGAGGCAGCCGGGGAGGTCTTCCAGTGGGAGAGGGCCGGTTGTGCTCAGAGGCCCCACAGGCCAGGGGCAGGACCCAGCAGTGTCCCTGCCCCTGGCAGCCTTGCCCAGACCTTCCTGGCCTCCGGGGGTACTGCCCCACCAAGGGGCAGGTTGGGGGGACTGGGTCCAGACATGGCCGGGCGCCTCCCCAGGCTCATCCCCGCTGGTGCCTTTCCCGTAGGCCTAGGCCTCGGTTGAGGCCTCCTTGGAGAGGAGGTTGCTGGCAGGGGCTGTCTCCACACTGCAAGGTGCTGGAGCTCAGAGGGCCTCGTCAGAGGGAAGGGACCAGAAAGCGGCTGGATGCCCAAGACCTCTTTGGCCCAGCAGCCTCAGGGCAGCAGGGAGAGCAAGAGGCCCAACTTGCCCCTAGGTCGGCTCTGCCCCTTCCCACACAGGCCGCCAGCCCAGCAGCTGCCTGGCAGATTCTGGCTCCCCCGAGCTCTCTGCCGGTGCAGGGGTCAGGAACAGACGTGTGCATATGGTTCTGCCTTGGCCTGGGAGTGTGGACCCCATGCCTGGCCCCCAGGCTCAGGGGCAAGGGCCCGGAGAGAGCACCACCCCGAAGCACTTTTCTCCCGGGCTTGGGAGCATTTTGCGTGCTTGGTGGAAACAGTGGGCGGGAGTGCTTGCAAACCGGCCTTTGGAGGCAGCCGGGGAGGTCTTCCAGTGGGAGAGGCCCGGTTGTGCTCAGAGGCCCCACAGGCCAGGGGCAGGACCCAGCAGGGCCCCAGCCCCTGGCCTGCCTTGCCCAGACCTTCCTGCCTCCGGGGTTACAGCTCCACCAAGGGGCAGGCTGCGGGGACTGGGTCCAGACATGCCCGGGCGCCTCCCCAGTCTCATCCCCGCTGGTGCCTTTCCCCTGGGCTTAGGCCTCGGTTGAGGCCTCCTTGGAGAGGAGGTTGCTGGCAGGGGCTGTCTCCACACTGCAAGGTGCTGGAGCTCAGAGGGCCTCGTCAGAGGGAAGGGACCAGCACGGGGCTGGATGCCCAAGACCTCTTTGGCCCAGCAGCCTCAGGGCAGCAGAGAGAGCAAGAGGCCCAACTTGCCCCTAGGTCGGCTCTGCCCCTTCCCACACAGGCGGCCAGCCCAGCAGCTGCCTGACAGACTCTGGCTCCCCTGAGCTCTCTGCCAGTGCAGGGGGCAGGAATAGACGTGTGCATGTGGTTCTGCCTTGGCCTGGGAGTGTGTTCCCCCTGCATTGCCCCCAGGCTCAGGGGCAAGGGCCCGGTGAGAGCACCACCCCGAAGCGCTTTTCTCCCGGGCTTGAGAGCATTGTGCGCGCCTGCTGGGAACAGTGGGCGGGAGCGCTTGCAAACCGGCCTTTGGAGGCAGCCGGGGAGGTCTTCCAGTGGGAGAGGGCCGGTTGTGCTCAGAGGCCCCACAGGCCAGGGGCAGGACCCAGCACGGCCCCTGCCCCTGGCCAGCCTTGCGCAGACCTTCCTGGCCTCCGGGGGTACTTCCCCACCAAGGGGCAGGCTGCGGGGACTGGGTCCAGACATGCTCGGGCGCCTCCCCTGGCTCATCCCCGCTGGTGCCTTTCCCCTGGGCCTAGGCCTCGGTTGAGGCCTCCTTGGAGAGGAGGTTGCTGGCAGGGGCTGTCTCCACACTGCAAGGTGCTGGAGCTCAGAGGGCCTCGTCAGAGGGAAGGGACCAGTAAGGGGCTGGATGCCCAAGACGACTTTGGCCCAGCAGCCTCAGGGCAGCAGGGAGAGCAAGAGGCCCAACTTGCCCCTAGGACGGCTCTGCCCCTTCCCACACAGGTGGCCAACCCAGCAGCTGCCTGACAGACTCTGGCTCCCTCAAGCTCTCTGCCGGTGCAGGGGACAGGAACAGACTTGGGCATGTGGTTCTGCCTTGGACTGGGAGTGTGTTCCCCCTGCCTTGCCCCCAGGCTCAGGGGCAAGGGCCCGGAGAGAGCACCACCCCGAAGCGCTTTTCTCCCGGGCTTGGGAGCATTGTGCGGGCCTGGCGGGAACAGCGGGCTGGAGTGCTTGCAAACCGTCCTTTGGAGGCAGATGGGGAGGTCTTTCAGCGGGAGAGTGCCGGTTGTGCTCAGACGCCCCACAGGCCGGGGGCAGGACCCAGCAGTGTCCCTGCCCCTGGCAGCCTTGCCCAGACCTTCCTGGCCTCCGGGGGTACTGCCCCACCAAGGGGCAGGCTGCGGGGACTGGGTCCAGACATGCTCGGGCGCCTCCCCTGGCTCATCCCCGCTGGTGCCTTTCCCCTGGGCCTAGGCCTCGGTTGAGGCCTCCTTGGAGAGGAGGTTGCTGGCAGGGGCTGTGTCCACACTGCAAGGTGCTGGAACACAGAGGGCCTCGTCAGAGGGAAGGGACCAGTAAGGGGCTGGATGCCCAAGACGTCTTTGGCCCAGCAGCCTCAGGGCAGCAGGGAGAGCAAGAGGCCCAACTTGCCCCTAGCGCGGCTCTGCCCCTTCCCACACAGGCGGCCAACCCAGCAGCTGCCTGACAGACTCTGGCTCCCCCAAGTTCTCTGGCAGTGCAGGGGACAGGAACAGACGTGTGCATGTGGTTCTGCCTTGGCCTGGGAGTGTGTTCCCCCTGCCTTGCCCCAAGGCTCAGGGGCAAGGGCCCGGAGAGAGCACCACCCCGAAGTGCTTTTCTCCCGGGCTTGGGAGCATTGTGCGAGCCTGGCGTGAACAGCGGGCGGGAGTGTTTGCAAACAGGACTTTGGAGGCAGCCGGGGAGGTCTTCCAGTGGGAGAGGGCCGGTTGTGCTCAGAGGCCCCACAGGCCAGGGGCAGGACCCAGCAGGGCCCCTGCCCCTGGCCAGCCTTGCCCAGCCCTTCCTGCCTCCGGGGTTACAGCCCCACCAAGGGGCAGGCTGCGGGGACTGGGTCCAGACATGCCCGGGCGCCTCCCCAGGCTCATCCTCGCTGGTGCCTTTCCCCTGGGCCTAGGCCTCGGTTGAGGCCTCGTTGCAGAGGATGTTGCTGGCAGGGGCTGTCTCCACACTGCAAGGTGCTGGAGCTCAGAGGGCCTCGTCAGAGGGAAGGGACCAGCAAGGGGCTGGATGCCCAAGACCTCTTTGACCCAGCAGCCTCAGGGCAGCAGGGAGAGCAAGAGGCCCAACTTGCCCCTAGGTCGGCTCTGCCCCTTCCCACACAGGCGGCCAGCCCAGCAGCTGCCTGACAGACTCTGGCTCTGCCGAGCTCTCTGTCGGTGCAGGGGGCAGATCAGACGTGTGCATGTGGTTCTGCCTTGGCCTGGCAGTGTGGACACCCTGCCTTGCCCCCAGGCTCAGGGGCAAGGGCCCGGAGAGAGCACCACCCCGAAGCGCTTTTCTCCCGGGCTTGGGAGCATTGTGCGGGCCTGGCGGGAACAGCGGGCTGGAGTGCTTGCAAACCGGCCTTTGGAGTCAGACGGGGAGGTCTTCCAGCGGGAGAGTGCCGGTTGTGCTCAGAGGCCCCACAGGCCAGGGGCAGGACCCAGCAGGGCGCCTGCCCCTGGCAGCCTTGCCCAGACCTTCCTGGCCTCCGGGGGTACTGCCCCACCAAGGGGCAGGCTGCGGGGACTGGGTCCAGACATGCTCGGGCGCCTCCCCTGGCTCATCCCCGCTGGTGCCTTTCCCCTGGGCCTAGGCCTCGGTTGAGGCTTCCTTGGAGAGGAGGTTGCTGGCAGGGGTTGTGTCCACACTGCAAGGTGCTGGAGCTCAGAGGGCCTCGTCAGAGGGAAGGGACCAGTAAGGGGCTGGATGCCCAAGACGTCTTTGGCCCAGCAGCCTCAGGGCAGCAGGGAGAGCAAGAGGCCCAACTTGCCCCTAGGGCGGCTCTGCACCTTCCCACACAGGCGGCCAACCCAGCAGCTGCCTGACAGACTCTGGCTCCCCCAAGTTCTCTGGCAGTGCAGGGGACAGGAACAGACGTGGGCATGTGGTTCTGCCTTGGCCTGGGAGTGTGTTCCCCCTGCCTTGCCCCCAGGCTCAGGGGCAAGGGCCCGGAGAGAGCACCACCCCGAAGCGCTTTTCTCCCGGGCTTGGGAGCATTGTGCGAACCTGGCGTGAACAGCGGGCGGGAGTGTTTGCAAACAGGACTTTGGAGGCAGCCGGGGAGGTCTTCCAGTGGGAGAGGGCCGGTTGTGCTCAGAGGCCCCACAGGCCAGGGGCAGGACCCAGCAGGGCCCCTGCCCCTGGCCAGCCTTGCCCAGACCTTCCTGGCCTCCGGGGGTACTGCCCCACCAAGGGGAAGGCTGTGGGGACTGTGTCCAGACATGTCCGTGCGCCTCCACAGGATCATCCCCGCTGGTGCCTTTCCCCTGGGCGTAGGCCTCGGTTGAGGCCTCTTTGGAGAAGAGGTTGTTGGCAGGGGCTGTTTCCACACTGCAAGGTGCTGGAGCTCAGAGGGCCTCGTCAGAGGGAAGGGACCAGCAAAGGGCTGGATTCCCAAGACCTCTTTGACCCAGCAGCCTCAGGGCAGCAGGGAGAGCAAGAGGCCCAACTTGCCCCTAGGTCGGCTCTGCCCCGCCCCAAACAGGCAGCCAGCCCAGCAGCAGCCTGGCAGTCTCTGGCTCCCCCGAGCTCTCTGCCGGTGTAGGGGGCAGGACCAGACGTGTGCATGTCGTTCTGCCTTGGCCTGGGAGTGTGTTCCCCCTGCCTGGCCCCCAGGCTCAGGGGCAAGGGCCCGGAGAGAGCACCAGCCCGAAGCGCTTTTCTCCCGGGCTTGGGAGCATTGTGCGCGCCTGGTGGGAACAGTGGGAGGGAGTGCTTGCAAACCGGCCTTTGGAGGCAGCCGGGGAGGTCTTCCAGTGGGAGAGGGCCGGTTGTGCTCAGAGGCCCCACAGGCCAGGGGCAGGACCCAGCAGTGTCCCTGCCCCTGGCAGCCTTGCCCAGACCTTCCTGGCCTCCGGGGGTACTGCCCCACCAAGGGGCAGGCTGCGGGGACTGGGTCCAGACATGCTCGGCCGCCTCCCCAGGCTCATCCCCGCTGGTGCCTTTCCCGTAGGCCTAGGCCTCGGTTGAGGCCTCCTTGGAGAGGAGGTTGCTGGCAGGGGCTGTCTCCACACTGCAAGGTGCTGGAGCTCAGAGGGCCTCGTCAGAGGGAAGGGACCAGAAAGCGGCTGGATGCCCAAGACCTCTTTGGCCCAGCAGCCTCAGGGCAGCAGGGAGAGCAAGAGGCCCAACTTGCCCCTAGGTCGGCTCTGCCCCTTCCCACACAGGCCGCCAGCCCAGCAGCTGCCTGGCAGATTCTGGCTCCCCCGAGCTCTCTGCCAATGCAGGGGTCAGGAACAGACGTGTGCATGTGGTTCTGCCTTGGCCTGGGAGTGTGGACCCCATGCCTGGCCCCCAGGCTCAGGGGCAAGGGCCCGGAGAGAGCACCACCCCGAAGCACTTTTCTCCCGGGCTTGGGAGCATTTTGCGTGCTTGGTGGGAACAGTGGGCGGGAGTGCTTGCAAACCGGCCTTTGGAGGCAGCCGGGGAGGTCTTCCAGTGGGAGAGGCCCGGTTGTGCTCAGAGGCCCCACAGGCCAGGGGCAGGACCCAGCAGGGCCCCAGCCCCTGGCCTGCCTTGCCCAGACCTTCCTGCCTCCGGGGTTACAGCTCCACCAAGGGGCAGGCTGCGGGGACTGGGTCCAGACATGCCCGGGCGCCTCCCCAGTCTCATCCCCGCTGGTGCCTTTCCCCTGGGCTTAGGCCTCGGTTGAGGCCTCCTTGGAGAGGAGGTTGCTGGCAGGGGCTGTCTCCACACTGCAAGGTGCTGGAGCTCAGAGGGCCTCGTCAGAGGGAAGGGACCAGCAAGGGGCTGGATGCCCAAGACCTCTTTGGCCCAGCAGCCTCAGGTCAGCAGAGAGAGCAAGAGGCCCAACTTGCCCCTAGGTCGGCTCTGCCCCTTCCCACACAGGCGGCCAGCCCAGCAGCTGCCTGACAGACTCTGGCTCCCCTGAGCTCTCTGCCAGTGCAGGGGGCAGGAATAGACGTGTGCATGTGGTTCTGCCTTGGCCTGGGAGTGTGTTCCCCCTGCATTGCCCCCAGGCTCAGGGGCAAGGGCCCGGTGAGAGCACCACCCCGAAGCGCTTTTCTCCCGGGCTTGAGAGCATTGTGCGCGCCTGCTGGGAACAGTGGGCGGGAGCGCTTGCAAACCGGCATTTGGAGGCAGCCGGGGAGGTCTTCCAGTGGGAGAGGGCCGGTTGTGCTCAGAGGCCCCACAGGCCAGGGGCAGGACCCAGCACGGCCCCTGCCCCTGGCCAGCCTTGCGCAGACATTCCTGGCCTCCGGGGGTACTTCCCCACCAAGGGGCAGGCTGCGGGGACTGGGTCCAGACATGCTCGGGCGCCTCCCCTGGCTCATCCCCGCTGGTGCCTTTCCCCTGGGCCTAGGCCTCGGTTGAGGCCTCCTTGGAGAGGAGGTTGCTGGCAGGGGCTGTCTCCACACTGCAAGGTGCTGGAGCTCAGAGGGCCTCGTCAGAGGGAAGGGACCAGTAAGGGGCTGGATGCCCAAGACGACTTTGGCCCAGCAGCCTCAGGGCAGCAGGGAGAGCAAGAGGCCCAACTTGCCCCTAGGACGGCTCTGCCCCTTCCCACACAGGTGGCCAACCCAGCAGCTGCCTGACAGACTCTGGCTCCCTCAAGCTCTCTGCCGGTGCAGGGGACAGGAACAGACTTGGGAATGTGGTTCTGCCTTGGACTGGGAGTGTGTTCCCCCTGCCTTGCCCCCAGGCTCAGGGGCAAGGGCCCGGAGAGAGCACCACCCCGAAGCGCTTTTCTCCCGGGCTTGGGAGCATTGTGCGGGCCTGGCGGGAACAGCGGGCTGGAGTGCTTGCAAACCGTCCTTTGGAGGCAGATGGGGAGGTCTTTCAGCGGGAGAGTGCCGGTTGTGCTCAGACGCCCCACAGGCCAGGGGCAGGACCCAGCAGTGTCCCTGCCCCTGGCAGCCTTGCCCAGACCTTCCTGGCCTCCGGGGGTACTGCCCCACCAAGGGGCAGGCTGCGGGGACTGGGTCCAGACATGCTCGGGCGCCTCCCCTGGCTCATCCCCGCTGGTGCCTTTCCCCTGGGCCTAGGCCTCGGTTGAGGCCTCCTTGGAGAGGAGGTTGCTGGCAGGGGCTGTGTCCACACTGCAAGGTGCTGGAACACAGAGGGCCTCGTCAGAGGGAAGGGACCAGTAAGGGGCTGGATGCCCAAGACGTCTTTGGCCCAGCAGCCTCAGGGCAGCAGGGAGAGCAAGAGGCCCAACTTGCCCCTAGCGCGGCTCTGCCCCTTCCCACACAGGCGGCCAACCCAGCAGCTGCCTGACAGACTCTGGCTCCCCCAAGTTCTCTGGCAGTGCAGGGGACAGGAACAGACGTGTGCATGTGGTTCTGCCTTGGCCTGGGAGTGTGTTCCCCCTGCCTTGCCCCAAGGCTCAGGGGCAAGGGCCCGGAGAGAGCACCACCCCGAAGTGCTTTTCTCCCGGGCTTGGGAGCATTGTGCGAGCCTGGCGTGAACAGCGGGCGGGAGTGTTTGCAAACAGGACTTTGGAGGCAGCCGGGGAGGTCTTCCAGTGGGAGAGGGCCGGTTGTGCTCAGAGGCCCCACAGGCCAGGGGCAGGACCCAGCAGGGCCCCTGCCCCTGGCCAGCCTTGCCCAGCCCTTCCTGCCTCCGGGGTTACAGCCCCACCAAGGGGCAGGCTGCGGGGACTGGGTCCAGACATGCCCGGGCGCCTCCCCAGGCTCATCCTCGCTGGTGCCTTTCCCCTGGGCCTAGGCCTCGGTTGAGGCCTCGTTGCAGAGGATGTTGCTGGCAGGGGCTGTCTCCACACTGCAAGGTGCTGGAGCTCAGAGGGCCTCGTCAGAGGGAAGGGACCAGCAAGGGGCTGGATGCCCAAGACCTCTTTGACCCAGCAGCCTCAGGGCAGCAGGGAGAGCAAGAGGCCCAACTTGCCCCTAGGTCGGCTCTGCCCCTTCCCACACAGGCGGCCAGCCCAGCAGCTGCCTGACAGACTCTGGCTCTGCCGAGCTCTCTGTCGGTGCAGGGGGCAGATCAGACGTGTGCATGTGGTTCTGCCTTGGCCTGGCAGTGTGGACACCCTGCCTTGCCCCCAGGCTCAGGGGCAAGGGCCCGGAGAGAGCACCACCCCGAAGCGCTTTTCTCCCGGGCTTGGGAGCATTGTGCGGGCCTGGCGGGAACAGCGGGCTGGAGTGCTTGCAAACCGGCCTTTGGAGTCAGACGGGGAGGTCTTCCAGCGGGAGAGTGCCGGTTGTGCTCAGAGGCCCCACAGGCCAGGGGCAGGACCCAGCAGGGCGCCTGCCCCTGGCAGCCTTGCCCAGACCTTCCTGGCCTCCGGGGGTACTGCCCCACCAAGGGGCAGGCTGCGGGGACTGGGTCCAGACATGCTCGGGCGCCTCCCCTGGCTCATCCCCGCTGGTGCCTTTCCCCTGGGCCTAGGCCTCGGTTGAGGCTTCCTTGGAGAGGAGGTTGCTGGCAGGGGTTGTGTCCACACTGCAAGGTGCTGGAGCTCAGAGGGCCTCGTCAGAGGGAAGGGACCAGTAAGGGGCTGGATGCCCAAGACGTCTTTGGCCCAGCAGCCTCAGGGCAGCAGGGAGAGCAAGAGGCCCAACTTGCCCCTAGGGCGGCTCTGCACCTTCCCACACAGGCGGCCAACCCAGCAGCTGCCTGACAGACTCTGGCTCCCCCAAGTTCTCTGGCAGTGCAGGGGACAGGAACAGACGTGGGCATGTGGTTCTGCCTTGGCCTGGGAGTGTGTTCCCCCTGCCTTGCCCCCAGGCTCAGGGGCAAGGGCCCGGAGAGAGCACCACCCCGAAGCGCTTTTCTCCCGGGCTTGGGAGCATTGTGCGAACCTGGCGTGAACAGCGGGCGGGAGTGTTTGCAAACAGGACTTTGGAGGCAGCCGGGGAGGTCTTCCAGTGGGAGAGGGCCGGTTGTGCTCAGAGGCCCCACAGGCCAGGGGCAGGACCCAGCAGGGCCCCTGCCCCTGGCCAGCCTTGCCCAGACCTTCCTGGCCTCCGGGGGTACTGCCCCACCAAGGGGAAGGCTGTGGGGACTGTGTCCAGACATGTCCGTGCGCCTCCACAGGATCATCCCCGCTGGTGCCTTTCCCCTGGGCGTAGGCCTCGGTTGAGGCCTCTTTGGAGAAGAGGTTGTTGGCAGGGGCTGTTTCCACACTGCAAGGTGCTGGAGCTCAGAGGGCCTCGTCAGAGGGAAGGGACCAGCAAAGGGCTGGATTCCCAAGACCTCTTTGACCCAGCAGCCTCAGGGCAGCAGGGAGAGCAAGAGGCCCAACTTGCCCCTAGGTCGGCTCTGCCCCGCCCCAAACAGGCAGCCAGCCCAGCAGCAGCCTGGCAGTCTCTGGCTCCCCCGAGCTCTCTGCCGGTGTAGGGGGCAGGACCAGACGTGTGCATGTCGTTCTGCCTTGGCCTGGGAGTGTGTTCCCCCTGCCTGGCCCCCAGGCTCAGGGGCAAGGGCCCGGAGAGAGCACCAGCCCGAAGCGCTTTTCTCCCGGGCTTGGGAGCATTTTGCGGGCCTGGCGGGAACAGCGGGCTGGAGTGCTTGCAAACCGGCCTTTGGAGGCAGACGGGGAGGTCTTCCAGCGGGAGAGTGCCGGTTGTGCTCAGAGGCCCCACAGGCCAGGGGCAGGACCCAGCAGTGTCCCTGCCCCTGGCAGCCTTGCCCAGACCTTCCTGGCCTCCGGGGGTACAGCCCCACCAAGGGGCAGGCTGCGGGGACTGGGTCCAGACATGGCCGGGCGCCTCCACAGGCTCATCCCCGCTGGTGCCTTTCCCCTGGGCCTAGGCCTCGGTTGAGGCCTCCTTGGAGAGGAGGTTGCTGGCAGGGGCTGTCTCCACACTGCAAGGTGCTGGAGCTCAGAGGGCCTCGTCAGCGGGAAGTGACCAGCAAGGGGCTGGATGCCCAAGACCTCTTTGGCCCTGCAGCCTCAGGTCAGCAGGGAGAGCAAGAGGCCCAACTTGCCCCTAGGTCGGCTCTGCCCCTTCCCACACAGGCGGCCAGCCCAGCAGCTGCCTGACAGACTCTGGCTCCCCCGAGCTCTCTGCCGGTGCAGGGGTCAGGAACAGACGTGTGCATGTGGTTCTGCCTTGGTCTGGGAGTGTGGACCCACTGCCTGGCCCCCAGGCTCAGGGGCAAGGGCCCGGAGAGAGCAACACCCCGAAGTGCTTTTCTCCCGGGCTTGGGAGCATTGTGCGTGCCTGGCAAGAACAGCGGGCGGGAGTGTTGCAAACCGGCCTTTGGAGGCAGCCGGGGAGGTCTTCGAGTGGGAGAGGGCCGGTTGTGCTCAGAGGCCCCAGAGGCCATGGGCAGGACCCAGCAGGGCCCCTGCCCCTGGCCAGCCTTGCCCAGACCTTCCTGCCTCCGGGGTTACAGCCCCACCAAGGGGCAGGCTGCGGGGACTGGGTCCAGACATGCCCGGGCGCCTCCCCAGTCTCATCCCCGCTGGTGCGTTTCCCCTGGGCTTAGGCCTCGGTTGAGGCCTCCTTGGAGAGGAGGTTGCTGGCAGGGGCTGTGTCCACACTGCAAGGTGCTGGAGCTCAGAGGGCCTCGTCAGAGGGAAGGGACCAGCAAGGGGCTGGATGCCCAAGACCTCTTTGGCCCAGCAGCCTCAGGGCAGCAGGGAGAGCAAGAGGCCCAACTTGCCCCTAGGTCGGCTCTGCCCCTTCCCACACAGGCGGCCAGCCCAGCAGCTGCCTGACAGACTCTGGCTCCCCTGAGCTCTCTGCCGGTGCAGGGGGCAGGAACAGACCTGTGCATGTGGTTCTGCCTTGGCCTGGGAGTGTGTTCCCCCTGCATTGCCCCCAGGCTCAGGGGCAAGGGCCCGGTGAGAGCACCACCCCGAAGCGCTTTTCTCCCGGGCTTGGGAGCATTGTGAGCGCCTGGTGGGAACAGTGGGCGTGAGTGTTGGCAAACCGGCCTTTGGAGGCAGCCGGGGAGGTCTTCCAGCGGGAGAGGGCCGGATGTGCTCAGAGGCCCCACAGGCCAGGGGCAGGACCCAGCAGGTCCCCTGCCCCTGGCCAGCCTTTCCCAGACCTTCCTGGCCTCCGGAGGTACTGCCCCACCAAGGGGCAGGCTGCGGGGACTGGGTCCAGACATGCCCGGGCGCCTCCCCAGGCTCATCCCCGCTGGTGCCTTTCCCCTGGGCCTAGGCCTCGGTTTAGGCCTCCTTGGAGAGGAGGTTGCTGGCAGGGGCTGTCTCCACACTGCAAGGTGCTGGAGCTCAGAGGGCCTCGTCAGAGGGAAGGGACCAGCAAAGGGCTGGATGCCCAAGACCTCTTTGGCCCAGCAGCCTCAGGGCAGCAGGGAGAGCAAGAGGCCCAACTTGCCCCTAGGTCGGCTCTGCCCCGTCCCACACAGGCAGCCAGCCCAGCAGCAGCCTGGCAGTCTCTGGCTCCCCCGAGCTCTCTGCCGGTGTAGGGGGCAGGAACAGACGTGTGCATGTCGTTCTGCCTTGGCCTGGGAGTGTGTTCCCCCTGCCTGGCCCCCAGGCTCAGGGGCAAGGGCCCGGAGAGAGCACCAGCCCGAAGCGCTTTTCTCCCGGGCTTGGGAGCATTGTGCGCGCCTGGTGGGAACAGTGGGAGGGAGTGCTTGCAAACCGGCCTTTGGAGGCAGCCGGGGAGGTCTTCCAGTGGGAGAGGGCCGGTTGTGCTCAGAGGCCCCACAGGCCAGGGGCAGGACCCAGCAGTGTCCCTGCCCCTGGCAGCCTTGCCCAGACCTTCCTGGCCTCCGGGGGTACTGCCCCACCAAGGGGCAGGCTGCGGGGACTGGGTCCAGACATGCTCGGCCGCCTCCCCAGGCTCATCCCCGCTGGTGCCTTTCCCGTAGGCCCAGGCCTCGGTTGAGGCCTCCTTGGAGAGGAGGTTGCTGGCAGGGGCTGTCTCCACACTGCAAGGTGCTGGAGCTCAGAGGGCCTCGTCAGAGGGAAGGGACCAGAAAGCGGCTGGATGCCCAAGACCTCTTTGGCCCAGCAGCCTCAGGGCAGCAGGGAGAGCAAGAGGCCCAACTTGCCCCTAGGTCGGCTCTGCCCCTTCCCACACAGGCCGCCAGCCCAGCAGCTGCCTGGCAGATTCTGGCTCCCCCGAGCTCTCTGCCAATGCAGGGGTCAGGAACAGACGTGTGCATATGGTTCTGCCTTGGCCTGGGAGTGTGGACCCCATGCCTGGCCCCCAGGCTCAGGGGCAAGGGCCCGGAGAGAGCACCACCCCGAAGCACTTTTCTCCCGGGCTTGGGAGCATTTTGCGTGCTTGGTGGGAACAGTGGGCGGGAGTGCTTGCAAACCGGCCTTTGGAGGCAGCCGGGGAGGTCTTCCAGTGGGAGAGGCCCGGTTGTGCTCAGAGGCCCCACAGGCCAGGGGCAGGACCCAGCAGGGCCCCAGCCCCTGGCCTGCCTTGCCCAGACCTTCCTGCCTCCGGGGTTACAGCTCCACCAAGGGGCAGGCTGCGGGGACTGGGTCCAGACATGCCCGGGCGCCTCCCCAGTCTCATCCCCGCTGGTGCCTTTCCCCTGGGCTTAGGCCTCGGTTGAGGCCTCCTTGGAGAGGAGGTTGCTGGCAGGGGCTGTCTCCACACTGCAAGGTGCTGGAGCTCAGAGGGCCTCGTCAGAGGGAAGGGACCAGCAAGGGGCTGGATGCCCAAGACCTCTTTGGCCCAGCAGCCTCAGGTCAGCAGAGAGAGCAAGAGGCCCAACTTGCCCCTAGGTCGGCTCTGCCCCTTCCCACACAGGCGGCCAGCCCAGCAGCTGCCTGACAGACTCTGGCTCCCCTGAGCTCTCTGCCAGTGCAGGGGGCAGGAATAGACGTGTGCATGTGGTTCTGCCTTGGCCTGGGAGTGTGTTCCCCCTGCATTGCCCCCAGGCTCAGGGGCAAGGGCCCGGTGAGAGCACCACCCCGAAGCGCTTTTCTCCCGGGCTTGAGAGCATTGTGCGCGCCTGCTGGGAACAGTGGGCGGGAGCGCTTGCAAACCGGCCTTTGGAGGCAGCCGGGGAGGTCTTCCAGTGGGAGAGGGCCGGTTGTGCTCAGAGGCCCCACAGGCCAGGGGCAGGACCCAGCACGGCCCCTGCCCCTGGCCAGCCTTGCGCAGACATTCCTGGCCTCCGGGGGTACTTCCCCACCAAGGGGCAGGCTGCGGGGACTGGGTCCAGACATGCTCGGGCGCCTCCCCTGGCTCATCCCCGCTGGTGCCTTTCCCCTGGGCCTAGGCCTCGGTTGAGGCCTCCTTGGAGAGGAGGTTGCTGGCAGGGGCTGTCTCCACACTGCAAGGTGCTGGAGCTCAGAGGGCCTCGTCAGAGGGAAGGGACCAGTAAGGGGCTGGATGCCCAAGACGACTTTGGCCCAGCAGCCTCAGGGCAGCAGGGAGAGCAAGAGGCCCAACTTGCCCCTAGGACGGCTCTGCCCCTTCCCACACAGGTGGCCAACCCAGCAGCTGCCTGACAGACTCTGGCTCCCTCAAGCTCTCTGCCGGTGCAGGGGACAGGAACAGACTTGGGAATGTGGTTCTGCCTTGGACTGGGAGTGTGTTCCCCCTGCCTTGCCCCCAGGCTCAGGGGCAAGGGCCCGGAGAGAGCACCACCCCGAAGCGCTTTTCTCCCGGGCTTGGGAGCATTGTGCGGGCCTGGCGGGAACAGCGGGCTGGAGTGCTTGCAAACCGTCCTTTGGAGGCAGATGGGGAGGTCTTTCAGCGGGAGAGTGCCGGTTGTGCTCAGACGCCCCACAGGCCAGGGGCAGGACCCAGCAGTGTCCCTGCCCCTGGCAGCCTTGCCCAGACCTTCCTGGCCTCCGGGGGTACTGCCCCACCAAGGGGCAGGCTGCGGGGACTGGGTCCAGACATGCTCGGGCGCCTCCCCTGGCTCATCCCCGCTGGTGCCTTTCCCCTGGGCCTAGGCCTCGGTTGAGGCCTCCTTGGAGAGGAGGTTGCTGGCAGGGGCTGTGTCCACACTGCAAGGTGCTGGAACACAGAGGGCCTCGTCAGAGGGAAGGGACCAGTAAGGGGCTGGATGCCCAAGACGTCTTTGGCCCAGCAGCCTCAGGGCAGCAGGGAGAGCAAGAGGCCCAACTTGCCCCTAGCGCGGCTCTGCCCCTTCCCACACAGGCGGCCAACCCAGCAGCTGCCTGACAGACTCTGGCTCCCCCAAGTTCTCTGGCAGTGCAGGGGACAGGAACAGACGTGTGCATGTGGTTCTGCCTTGGCCTGGGAGTGTGTTCCCCCTGCCTTGCCCCAAGGCTCAGGGGCAAGGGCCCGGAGAGAGCACCACCCCGAAGTGCTTTTCTCCCGGGCTTGGGAGCATTGTGCGAGCCTGGCGTGAACAGCGGGCGGGAGTGTTTGCAAACAGGACTTTGGAGGCAGCCGGGGAGGTCTTCCAGTGGGAGAGGGCCGGTTGTGCTCAGAGGCCCCACAGGCCAGGGGCAGGACCCAGCAGGGCCCCTGCCCCTGGCCAGCCTTGCCCAGCCCTTCCTGCCTCCGGGGTTACAGCCCCACCAAGGGGCAGGCTGCGGGGACTGGGTCCAGACATGCCCGGGCGCCTCCCCAGGCTCATCCTCGCTGGTGCCTTTCCCCTGGGCCTAGGCCTCGGTTGAGGCCTCGTTGCAGAGGATGTTGCTGGCAGGGGCTGTCTCCACACTGCAAGGTGCTGGAGCTCAGAGGGCCTCGTCAGAGGGAAGGGACCAGCAAGGGGCTGGATGCCCAAGACCTCTTTGACCCAGCAGCCTCAGGGCAGCAGGGAGAGCAAGAGGCCCAACTTGCCCCTAGGTCGGCTCTGCCCCTTCCCACACAGGCGGCCAGCCCAGCAGCTGCCTGACAGACTCTGGCTCTGCCGAGCTCTCTGTCGGTGCAGGGGGCAGATCAGACGTGTGCATGTGGTTCTGCCTTGGCCTGGCAGTGTGGACACCCTGCCTTGCCCCCAGGCTCAGGGGCAAGGGCCCGGAGAGAGCACCACCCCGAAGCGCTTTTCTCCCGGGCTTGGGAGCATTGTGCGGGCCTGGCGGGAACAGCGGGCTGGAGTGCTTGCAAACCGGCCTTTGGAGTCAGACGGGGAGGTCTTCCAGCGGGAGAGTGCCGGTTGTGCTCAGAGGCCCCACAGGCCAGGGGCAGGACCCAGCAGGGCGCCTGCCCCTGGCAGCCTTGCCCAGACCTTCCTGGCCTCCGGGGGTACTGCCCCACCAAGGGGCAGGCTGCGGGGACTGGGTCCAGACATGCTCGGGCGCCTCCCCTGGCTCATCCCCGCTGGTGCCTTTCCCCTGGGCCTAGGCCTCGGTTGAGGCTTCCTTGGAGAGGAGGTTGCTGGCAGGGGTTGTGTCCACACTGCAAGGTGCTGGAGCTCAGAGGGCCTCGTCAGAGGGAAGGGACCAGTAAGGGGCTGGATGCCCAAGACGTCTTTGGCCCAGCAGCCTCAGGGCAGCAGGGAGAGCAAGAGGCCCAACTTGCCCCTAGGGCGGCTCTGCACCTTCCCACACAGGCGGCCAACCCAGCAGCTGCCTGACAGACTCTGGCTCCCCCAAGTTCTCTGGCAGTGCAGGGGACAGGAACAGACGTGGGCATGTGGTTCTGCCTTGGCCTGGGAGTGTGTTCCCCCTGCCTTGCCCCCAGGCTCAGGGGCAAGGGCCCGGAGAGAGCACCACCCCGAAGCGCTTTTCTCCCGGGCTTGGGAGCATTGTGCGAACCTGGCGTGAACAGCGGGCGGGAGTGTTTGCAAACAGGACTTTGGAGGCAGCCGGGGAGGTCTTCCAGTGGGAGAGGGCCGGTTGTGCTCAGAGGCCCCACAGGCCAGGGGCAGGACCCAGCAGGGCCCCTGCCCCTGGCCAGCCTTGCCCAGACCTTCCTGGCCTCCGGGGGTACTGCCCCACCAAGGGGAAGGCTGTGGGGACTGTGTCCAGACATGTCCGTGCGCCTCCACAGGATCATCCCCGCTGGTGCCTTTCCCCTGGGCGTAGGCCTCGGTTGAGGCCTCTTTGGAGAAGAGGTTGTTGGCAGGGGCTGTTTCCACACTGCAAGGTGCTGGAGCTCAGAGGGCCTCGTCAGAGGGAAGGGACCAGCAAAGGGCTGGATTCCCAAGACCTCTTTGACCCAGCAGCCTCAGGGCAGCAGGGAGAGCAAGAGGCCCAACTTGCCCCTAGGTCGGCTCTGCCCCGCCCCAAACAGGCAGCCAGCCCAGCAGCAGCCTGGCAGTCTCTGGCTCCCCCGAGCTCTCTGCCGGTGTAGGGGGCAGGACCAGACGTGTGCATGTCGTTCTGCCTTGGCCTGGGAGTGTGTTCCCCCTGCCTGGCCCCCAGGCTCAGGGGCAAGGGCCCGGAGAGAGCACCAGCCCGAAGCGCTTTTCTCCCGGGCTTGGGAGCATTTTGCGGGCCTGGCGGGAACAGCGGGCTGGAGTGCTTGCAAACCGGCCTTTGGAGGCAGACGGGGAGGTCTTCCAGCGGGAGAGTGCCGGTTGTGCTCAGAGGCCCCACAGGCCAGGGGCAGGACCCAGCAGTGTCCCTGCCCCTGGCAGCCTTGCCCAGACCTTCCTGGCCTCCGGGGGTACAGCCCCACCAAGGGGCAGGCTGCGGGGACTGGGTCCAGACATGGCCGGGCGCCTCCACAGGCTCATCCCCGCTGGTGCCTTTCCCCTGGGCCTAGGCCTCGGTTGAGGCCTCCTTGGAGAGGAGGTTGCTGGCAGGGGCTGTCTCCACACTGCAAGGTGCTGGAGCTCAGAGGGCCTCGTCAGCGGGAAGTGACCAGCAAGGGGCTGGATGCCCAAGACCTCTTTGGCCCTGCAGCCTCAGGTCAGCAGGGAGAGCAAGAGGCCCAACTTGCCCCTAGGTCGGCTCTGCCCCTTCCCACACAGGCGGCCAGCCCAGCAGCTGCCTGACAGACTCTGGCTCCCCCGAGCTCTCTGCCGGTGCAGGGGTCAGGAACAGACGTGTGCATGTGGTTCTGCCTTGGTCTGGGAGTGTGGACCCACTGCCTGGCCCCCAGGCTCAGGGGCAAGGGCCCGGAGAGAGCAACACCCCGAAGTGCTTTTCTCCCGGGCTTGGGAGCATTGTGCGTGCCTGGCAAGAACAGCGGGCGGGAGTGTTGCAAACCGGCCTTTGGAGGCAGCCGGGGAGGTCTTCGAGTGGGAGAGGGCCGGTTGTGCTCAGAGGCCCCAGAGGCCATGGGCAGGACCCAGCAGGGCCCCTGCCCCTGGCCAGCCTTGCCCAGACCTTCCTGCCTCCGGGGTTACAGCCCCACCAAGGGGCAGGCTGCGGGGACTGGGTCCAGACATGCCCGGGCGCCTCCCCAGTCTCATCCCCGCTGGTGCGTTTCCCCTGGGCTTAGGTCTCGGTTGAGGCCTCCTTGGAGAGGAGGTTGCTGGCAGGGGCTGTGTCCACACTGCAAGGTGCTGGAGCTCAGAGGGCCTCGTCAGAGGGAAGGGACCAGCAAGGGGCTGGATGCCCAAGACCTCTTTGGCCCAGCAGCCTCAGGGCAGCAGGGAGAGCAAGAGGCCCAACTTGCCCCTAGGTCGGCTCTGCCCCTTCCCACACAGGCGGCCAGCCCAGCAGCTGCCTGACAGACTCTGGCTCCCCTGAGCTCTCTGCCGGTGCAGGGGGCAGGAACAGACCTGTGCATGTGGTTCTGCCTTGGCCTGGGAGTGTGTTCCCCCTGCATTGCCCCCAGGCTCAGGGGCAAGGGCCCGGTGAGAGCACCACCCCGAAGCGCTTTTCTCCCGGGCTTGGGAGCATTGTGAGCGCCTGGTGGGAACAGTGGGCGTGAGTGTTGGCAAACCGGCCTTTGGAGGCAGCCGGGGAGGTCTTCCAGCGGGAGAGGGCCGGATGTGCTCAGAGGCCCCACAGGCCAGGGGCAGGACCCAGCAGGTCCCCTGCCCCTGGCCAGCCTTTCCCAGACCTTCCTGGCCTCCGGAGGTACTGCCCCACCAAGGGGCAGGCTGCGGGGACTGGGTCCAGACATGCCCGGGCGCCTCCCCAGGCTCATCCCCGCTGGTGCCTTTCCCCTGGGCCTAGGCCTCGGTTTAGGCCTCCTTGGAGAGGAGGTTGCTGGCAGGGGCTGTCTCCACACTACAAGGTGCTGGAGCTCAGAGGGCCTCGTCAGAGGGAAGGGACCAGCAAAGGGCTGGATGCCCAAGACCTCTTTGGCCCAGCAGCCTCAGGGCAGCAGGGAGAGCAAGAGGCCCAACTTGCCCCTAGGTCGGCTCTGCCCCGTCCCACACAGGCAGCCAGCCCAGCAGCAGCCTGGCAGTCTCTGGCTCCCCCGAGCTCTCTGCCGGTGTAGGGGGCAGGAACAGACGTGTGCATGTCGTTCTGCCTTGGCCTGGGAGTGTGTTCCCCCTGCCTGGCCCCCAGGCTCAGGAGCAAGGGCCCGGAGAGAGCACCAGCCCGAAGCGCTTTTCTCCCGGGCTTGGGAGCATTGTGCGCGCCTGGTGGGAACAGTGGGAGGGAGTGCTTGCAAACCGGCCTTTGGAGGCAGCCGGGGAGGTCTTCCAGTGGGAGAGGGCCGGTTGTGCTCAGAGGCCCCACAGGCCAGGGGCAGGACCCAGCAGTGTCCCTGCCCCTGGCAGCCTTGCCCAGACCTTCCTGGCCTCCGGGGGTACTGCCCCACCAAGGGGCAGGCTGCGGGGACTGGGTCCAGACATGCTCGGCCGCCTCCCCAGGCTCATCCCCGCTGGTGCCTTTCCCGTAGGCCTAGGCCTCGGTTGAGGCCTCCTTGGAGAGGAGGTTGCTGGCAGGGGCTGTCTCCACACTGCAAGGTGCTGGAGCTCAGAGGGCCTCGTCAGAGGGAAGGGACCAGAAAGCGGCTGGATGCCCAAGACCTCTTTGGCCCAGCAGCCTCAGGGCAGCAGGGAGAGCAAGAGGCCCAACTTGCCCCTAGGTCGGCTCTGCCCCTTCCCACACAGGCCGCCAGCCCAGCAGCTGCCTGGCAGATTCTGGCTCCCCCGAGCTCTCTGCCAATGCAGGGGTCAGGAACAGACGTGTGCATATGGTTCTGCCTTGGCCTGGGAGTGTGGACCCCATGCCTGGCCCCCAGGCTCAGGGGCAAGGGCCCGGAGAGAGCACCACCCCGAAGCACTTTTCTCCCGGGCTTGGGAGCATTTTGCGTGCTTGGTGGGAACAGTGGGCGGGAGTGCTTGCAAACCGGCCTTTGGAGGCAGCCGGGGAGGTCTTCCAGTGGGAGAGGCCCGGTTGTGCTCAGAGGCCCCACAGGCCAGGGGCAGGACCCAGCAGGGCCCCAGCCCCTGGCCTGCCTTGCCCAGACCTTCCTGCCTCCGGGGTTACAGCTCCACCAAGGGGCAGGCTGCGGGGACTGGGTCCAGACATGCCCGGGCGCCTCCCCAGTCTCATCCCCGCTGGTGCCTTTCCCCTGGGCTTAGGCCTCGGTTGAGGCCTCCTTGGAGAGGAGGTTGCTGGCAGGGGCTGTCTCCACACTGCAAGGTGCTGGAGCTCAGAGGGCCTCGTCAGAGGGAAGGGACCAGCAAGGGGCTGGATGCCCAAGACCTCTTTGGCCCAGCAGCCTCAGGTCAGCAGAGAGAGCAAGAGGCCCAACTTGCCCCTAGGTCGGCTCTGCCCCTTCCCACACAGGCGGCCAGCCCAGCAGCTGCCTGACAGACTCTGGCTCCCCTGAGCTCTCTGCCAGTGCAGGGGGCAGGAATAGACGTGTGCATGTGGTTCTGCCTTGGCCTGGGAGTGTGTTCCCCCTGCATTGCCCCCAGGCTCAGGGGCAAGGGCCCGGTGAGAGCACCACCCCGAAGCGCTTTTCTCCCGGGCTTGAGAGCATTGTGCGCGCCTGCTGGGAACAGTGGGCGGGAGCGCTTGCAAACCGGCCTTTGGAGGCAGCCGGGGAGGTCTTCCAGTGGGAGAGGGCCGGTTGTGCTCAGAGGCCCCACAGGCCAGGGGCAGGACCCAGCACGGTCCCTGCCCCTGGCCAGCCTTGCGCAGACCTTCCTGGCCTCCGGGGGTACTTCCCCACCAAGGGGCAGGCTGCGGGGACTGGGTCCAGACATGCTCGGGCGCCTCCCCTGGCTCATCCCCGCTGGTGCCTTTCCCCTGGGCCTAGGCCTCGGTTGAGGCCTCCTTGGAGAGGAGGTTGCTGGCAGGGGCTGTCTCCACACTGCAAGGTGCTGGAGCTCAGAGGGCCTCGTCAGAGGGAAGGGACCAGTAAGGGGCTGGATGCCCAAGACGACTTTGGCCCAGCAGCCTCAGAGCAGCAGGGAGAGCAAGAGGCCCAACTTGCCCCTAGGACGGCTCTGCCCCTTCCCACACAGGCGGCCAACCCAGCAGCTGCCTGACAGACTCTGGCTCCCTCAAGCTCTCTGCCGGTGCAGGGGACAGGAACAGACTTGGGCATGTGGTTCTGCCTTGGACTGGGAGTGTGTTCCCCCTGCCTTGCCCCCAGGCTCAGGGGCAAGGGCCCGGAGAGAGCACCACCCCGAAGCGCTTTTTTCCCGGGCTTGGGAGCATTGTGCGTGCCTGGCGGGAACAGCGGGCGCGAGTGTTGGCAAACCGGCCTTTGGAGGCAGTCGGGGAGGTCTCCAGCGGGAGAGGGCCGGTCATGCTCAGAGGCCCCACAGGCCAGGGGCAGGACCCAGCAGGGCCCCTGCCCCTGGCCAGCCTTGCCCAGACCTGTCTGGCCTCCGGGGGTACTGCCCCACCAAGGGGCAGGCTGCGGGGACTGGGTCCAGACATTCCCAGGCGCCTCCCCAGGTTCATCCCCGCTGGTGCCTTTCCCTGGGACTAGGCCTCGGTTGAGGCCTCCTTGGAGAGGGGGTTGCTGGCAGGGGCTGTCTCCACACTGCAAGGTGCTAGAGCTCAGAGGGCCTCGTCAGATGGAAGGGACCAGCAAGGGGCTGGATGCCCAAGACCTCTTTGGCCCAGCAGCCTCAGGGCAGCAGGGAGAGCAAGAGGCCCAACTTGCCCCTAGGTAAGCTCTGCCCCTTCCCACACAGGCGGCCAGCCCAGCAGCTGCCTGACAGACTCTGGCTCCCGCGAGCTCTCTGCCGGTGCAGGGGGCAGGAACAGACGTGTGCATGTGGTTCTGCCTTGGCCTGGGAGTGTGGATCACCTGCCTGGCCCCCAGGCTCAGGGGCAAGGGCCCGGAGAGAGCACCACCCCGAAGCGCTTTTCTCCCGGGCTTGGCAGCCTTGTGCGCGCCTGGTGGGAACAGCGGGCATGAGTGCTTGCAAACCGGCCTTTGGAGGCAGCAGGGGAGGTCTTCCAAGGGCCCGGAGAGATCACCACCCCGAAGCGCTTTTCTCCCGTGATTGGGAGCATTGTGTGCGGCTGGCGGGACAGCGGGAGGGAGTTCTTGAAAACCAGCCTTTGGAGGCAGCCGGGGAGGTGTTCCAAGGGCCGGGAGAGAGCACCACACCGAAGCGCTTTTCTCCTGGGCTTGGAGCATTTGCACGGATGGCGGGAACAGCGAGTGGGAGTGCTTGCAAACCGGCCTTTGGGGGAAGCCCGGGAGGTCTTTCTTGGGCCCAGAGAGAACACCACCCCGAAACGCTTTTCTCCCGGGCTAGGGAGCATTGTGCGCGTGTGGCGGGAGAAGCAGGCAGAAGTGCTTGCAAACCGGCCTTGGAGGCAGCCAGGGAGGTCTTCCAAGGGCCCGGAGTGAGCACCACCCAAAAATGCTTTTCTCCCGGGCTAGGGAGCATTGTGCGCGGCTGGTGGGAACAGCGGGCATGAGGGCTTGCAAACCGGCCATTGGAGGCAGCCGGGGAGGTCTTCCAGCGAGAGAGGGCCGGTTGTGCTCAGAGGCCCCACAGGCCAGGGGCAGGACCCAGCAGGGCCCCTGCCCCTGGCCAGCCTTGCCCAGATCTTCCTCGCCTCCGGGGGTACTGCCCCACCAAGGGGCAGGCTGCGGGGACTGGGTCCAGACATGGCCGAGCGCCTCCCCTGGCTCATCCCCGCTGGTGCCTTTCCCCTGGGCCTAGGCCTCGGTTGAGACCTCCTTGGAGAGAGGTTGCTGGCAGGGGCTGTCTGCACACTGCAAGGTGCTGGAGCTCAGAGGGCCTCGTCAGAGGGAAGGGACCAGCAAGGGGCTGGATGCCCAAGACCTCTTTGGCCCAGCAGCCTCAGGGCAGCAGGGAGAGCAAGAGGCCCAACTTGCCCCTAGGTCGGCTCTGCCCCTTCCCACACAGGCGGCCAGCCCAGCAGCTGCCTGACAGACTCTGGCTCCCCCGAGCTCTCTGCCTGTGCAGGGGGCAGGAACAGACGTGTGCATGTGGTTCTGCCTTGGTCTGGGAGTGTGGACCCCCTGCCTGGCCCCCAGGCTCAGGGGCAAGGGCCCGGAGAGAGCACCACCCCAAAGCGCTTTTCTCCCGGGCTTGGGAGCATTGTGCGAGCCTGGTGGGAACAGTGGGCAGGAGTGTTGGCAAACCGGCCTTTGGAGGCAGCCGGGGAGGTCTTCCAGTGGGAGAGGGCCGGATGTGCTCAGAGGCCCCACAGGCCAGGGGCAGGACCCAGCAGGTCCCCTGCCCCTGGCCAGCCTTGCCCAGACCTTCCTGGCCTCCGGGGGTACTGCCCCACCAAGGGGCAGGCTGCGGGAACTGGTTCCAGACATGCCCGGGCGCCTCCCCAGGCTCATCCCCGCTGGTGCCTTTCCCCTGGGCCTAGGCCTCGGTTGAGGCCTCCTTGGAGAGGAGGTTGCTGGCAGGGGCTGTCTCCACACTGCCAGGTGCTGGAGTTCAGAGGGCCTCGTCAGAGGGAAGGGACCAGCAAGGGGATGGATGCCCAAGACCTCTTTGGCCCAGCAGCCTCAGGGCAGCAGGGAGAGCAAGAGGCCCAACTTACCCCTAGGTCGGCTCTGCCCCGTCCCACACAGGCAGCCAGCCCAGCAGCAGGCTGGCAGTCTCTGGCTCCCCCGAGCTCTCTGCCGGTGTAGGGGGCAGGAACAGACGTGTGCATGTCGTTCTGCCTTGGCCTGGGAGTGTGTTCCCCCTGCCTGGCCCCCGGGCTCAGGGGCAAGGGCCCGGAGAGAGCACCAGCCCGAAGCGCTTTTCTCCCGGGCTTGGGAGCATTGTGTGGGAATGGCGGGAACAGCGGGCTGGAGTGCTTGTAAACCGGCCTTTGGAGGCAGACGGGGAGGTGTTTCAGCGGGAGAGTGCCGGTTGTGCTCAGAGGCCCCACAGGCCAGGGGCAGGACCCAGCATTGTCCCTGCCCCTGGCAGCTTGCCCAGACCTTCCTGGCCTCCGGGGGTACTGCCCCACCAAGGGGCAGGCTGCGGGGACTGGGTCCAGACATGGCCGGGCGCCTCCCCAGGCTCATCCCCGCTGGTGCCTTTCCCCTGGGCCTAGGCCTCGGTTGAGGCCTCCTTGGAGAGGAGGTTGCTGGCAGGGGCTGTCTCCACACTGCAAGGTGCTGGAGCTCAGAGAGCCTCGTCAGCGGAAAGGGACCAGCAAGGGGCTGGATGCCCAAGACCTCTTTGGCCCCGCAGCCTCCGGGCAGCAGGGAGAGCAAGAGGCCCAACTTGCCCCTAGGTCGGCTCTGCCCCTTCCCACACAGGCAGCCAGCCCAGCAGCTGCCTGACAGACTCTGGCTTCCCCGAGCTCTCTGCCGGTGCAGGGGTCAGGAACAGACGTGTGCATGTGTTTCTGCCTTGGTCTGGGAGTGTGGACCCACTACCTGGCCCCCAGGCTCAGGGGCAAGGGCCCGGTGAGAGAACCACCCCGAAGCGCTTTTCTCCCGGGCTTGGGAGCATTGTGCGCGCCTGCTGGGAACAGTGGGCGGGAGCGCTTGCAAACCGGCCTTTGGAGGCAGCCGGGGAGGTCTTCCAGTGGGAGAGGGCCGGTTGTGCTCAGAGGCCCCACAGGCCAGGGGCAGGACCCAGCAGGGCCCCTGCCCCTGGCCAGCCTTGCCCAGACCTTCCTGGCCTCCGGGGGTACTGCCACACCAAGGGGCAGGCTGCGGTGACTGGGTCCAGACATGCTCGGGCGCCTCCCCTGGCTCATCCCCGCTGGTGCCTTTGCCCTGGGCCTAGGCCTCGGTTGAGGCCTCCTTGGAGAGGAGGTTGCTGGCAGGGGCTGTCTCCACACTGCAAGGTGCTGGAGCTCAGAGGGCCTCGTCAGAGGGAAGGGCCCACTAAGGGGCTGGATGCCCAAGACCTCTTTGGCCCAGCAGCCTCAGGGCAGCAGGGAGAGCAAGAGGCCCAACTTGCCCCTAGGTCGGCTCTGCCCCTTCCCACACAGGCGGCCAGCCCAGCAGCTGCCTGACAGACTCTGGCTCCCCTAGCTCTCTGCCGGTACAGGGGGCAGAAACAGACGTGTGCATGTGGTTCTGCCTTGGCCTGGGAGTGTGTTCCCCCTGCATTGCCCCCAGGCTCAGGGGCAAGGGCCCGGTGAGAGCACCACCCCGAAGCGCTTTTCTCCCGGACTTGGGAGCATTGTGCGCGCCTGGTGGGAACAGTGGGCGTGAGTGTTGGCAAACCTGCCTTTGGAGGCAGCCGGGGAGGTCTTCCAGCGGGAGAGGGCCGGATGTGCTCAGAGGCCCCACAGGCCAGGGGCAGGACCCAGCAGGTCCCCTGTCCCTGGCCAGCCTTGCCCAGACCTTCCTGGCCTCCGGGGGTACTGCCCCACCAAGGGGCAGGCTGTGGGGACTGGGTCCAGACATGCCCGGGCGCATCCCCAGGCTCATCCCCGCTGGTGCCTTTCCCCTGGGCCTAGGCCTCGGTTGAGGCCTCCTTGGAGAGGAGGTTGCTGGCAGGGGCTGTCTCCACACTGCGGGGTGCTGGAACTCAGAGGGCCTCGTCAGAGGGAAGGGACCAGCAAATGGCTGGATGCCCAAGACCTCTTTGGCCCAGCAGCCTCAGGGCAGCAGGGAGAGCAAGAGGCCCAACTTGCCCCTAGGTCGGCTCTGCCCCTTCCCAAACAAGCGGCCAGCCCAGCAGCTGCCTGACAGACTCTGGCTCCCCCGAGCTCTCTGCTGGTGCAAGGGGCAGGAACAGACGTGTGCATGTGGTTCTGCCTTGGCCTGGGAGTGTGGACCCCATGCCTGGCCCCCAGGCTCAGGGGCAAGGGCCGGGAGAGAGCACCACCCCGAAGCGCTTTTCTCCCGGGCTTGGGAGCATTGTGCGTGCCTGGCGGGAACAGCGGGTGGGAGTGCTTGCAAAAAGGCCTTTGGAGGCAGCCGGGAAGGTCTTCCAGCGGGAGAGTGCCGGTTGTGCTCAGAGGCCCCACAGGCCAGGGGCAGGACCCAGCAGTATCCCTGCTCCTGGCAGCCTTGCCCAAGCCTTCCTGGCCTCCTGGGTTACTGCGCCACCAAGGGGCAGACTGCCGGGACTGGGTCCAGAGATGCCCGGGCGCATCCCCAGGCTCATCCCCGCTGGTGCCTTTCCCCTGGGCCTAGGCCTCGGTTGAGGCCTCCTTGGAGAGGAGGTTGCTGGCAGGGGCTGTCTCCACACTACGAGGTGCTGGAACTCAGAGGGCCTCGTCAGAGGGAAGGGACCAGCAAATGGCTGGATGCCCAAGACATCTTTGGCCCAGCATCCTCAGGGTAGCAGGGAGAGGAAGAGGCCCAACTTGCCCCTAGGTCGGCTCTGCCCCTTCCCACACAGGCGGCCAGCCCAGCAGCTGCCTGACAGACTCTGGCTCCCCCGAGCTCTCTGCCGGTGCAGGGGGCAGGAACAGACGTGTGCATGTGGTTCTGCCTTGGTCTTGGAGTGTGGACCCACTGCCTTGCCCCCAGGCTCAGGGGCAAGGGCCCGGAGAGAGCACCACCCCGAAGCGCTTTTCTCCCGGGCTTGGGAGCATTGTGCGAGCCTGGCGTGAACAGCGGGCGGGAGTGTTTGCAAACAGGACGTTGGAGGCAGCCGGGGAGGTCTTCCAGTGGGAGAGGGCCGGTTGTGCTCAGAGGCCCCACAGGCCAGGGGCAGGACCCAGCAGGGCCCCTGCCCATGGCCAGCCTTGCCCAGACCTTCCTGGCCTCCGGGGGTACTGCCCCACCAAGGGGCAGGCTGCGGGGACTGTGTCCAGACATGTCCGTGCGCCTCCCCAGGAACATCCCCGCTGGTGCCTTTCCCCTGGGTGTAGGCCTCGGTTGAGGCCACTTGGAGAGGAGGTTGCTGGCAGGGGCTGTCTCCACACTGCAAGGTGCTGGAGCTCAGAGGGCCTCGTCAGAGGGAAGGGACCAGCAAAGGGCTGGATGCCCAAGACCTCTTTGACCCAGCAGCCTCAGGGCAGCAGGGAGAGCAAGAGGCTCAACTTGCCCCTAGGTCGGCTCTGCCCCTTCCCACACAGGCGGCCAGCCCAGCAGCTGCCTGACAGACTCTGGCTCCCCCGAGCTCTCTGCCGGTGCAGGGGGCAGGAACAGACGTGTGCATGTGGTTCTGCCTTGGTCTTGGAGTGTGGACCCACTGCCTTGCCCCCAGGCTCAGGGGCAAGGGCCCGGAGAGAGCACCAGCCCGAAGCGCTTTTCTCCCGGGCTTGGGAGCATTGTGCGGGCCTGGCGGGAACAGCGGGCTGGAGTGCTTGTAAACCGGCCTTTGGAGGCAGACGGGGAGGTCTTTCAGCGGGAGAGTGCCGGTTGTGCTCAGAGGCCCCACAGGCCATGGGCAGGACCCAGCATTGTTCCTGCCCCTGGCAGCTTGCCCAGACCTTCCTGGCCTCCGGGGGTACTGCCCCACCAAGGGGCAGGCTGCGGGGACTGGGTCCAGACATGGCCGGGCGCCTCCCCAGGCTCATCCCCGCTGGTGCCTTTCCCCTGGGCCTAGGCCTCGGTTGAGGCCTCCTTGGAGAGGAGGTTGCTGGCAGGGGCTGTCTCCACACTGCAAGGTGCTGGAGCTCAGAGGGCCTCGTCAGCGGGAAGGGACCAGCAAGGGGCTGGATGCCCAAGACCTCTTTGGCCCCGCAGCCTCCGGGCAGCAGGGAGAGCAAGAGGCCCAACTTGCCCCTAGGTCGGCTCTGCCCCTTCCCACACAGGCGGCCAGCCCAGCAGCTGGCTGACAGACTCTGGCTCCCCCGAGCTCTCTGCCGGTGCAGGGGTCAGGAACAGACGTGTCCATGTGGTTCTGCCTTGGTCTGGAGGTGTGGACCCACTACCTGGCCCCCAGGCTCAGGGGCAAGGGCCCGGTGAGAGCACCACCCCGAAGCGCTTTTCTACCGGGCTTGGGAGCATTGTGCGCGCCTGCTGGGAACAGTGGGCGGGAGCGCTTGGAAACCGGCCTTTGGAGGCAGCCGGGGATGTCTTCCAGTGGGAGAGGGCCGGTTGTGCTCAGAGGCCCCACAGGCCAGGGGCAGGACCCAGCAGGGCCCCTGCCCCTGGCCAGCCTTGCCCAGACCTTCCTGGCCTCCGGGGGTACTGCCCCACCAAGGGGCAGGCTGCGGGGACTGGCTCCAGACATGCTCGGGCGCCTCCCCTGGCTCATCCCCGCTGGTGCATTTGCCCTGGGCCTAGGCCTCGGTTGAGGCCTCCTTGGAGAGGAGGTTGCTGGCAGGGGCTGTCTCCACACTGCAAGGTGCTGGAGCTCAGAGGTCCTCGTCAGAGGGAAGGGACCAGTAAGGGGCTGGATGCCCAAGACGTCTTTGGCCCAGCAGCCTCAGGGCAGCAGGGAGAGCAAGAGGCCCAACTTGCCCCTAGGTCGGCTCTGCCCCTTCCCACACCGGCGGCCAGCCCAGCAGCTCCCTGGCAGACTCTGGTTCCCCCGAGCTCTCTGCCGGTGCAGGGGGCAGGAACAGACGTGTGCATGTGGTTCTGCCTTGGCCTGGGAGTGTGGACCCCTGCCTAGCCCCCAGGTTCAGGGGCAAGGGCCCGGAGAGAGCACCACCCCGAAGCGCTTTTCTCCCGGGCTTGGGAGCATTGTGCGTGCCTGGCGGGAACAGCGGGCGCGAGTGTTGGCAAACCGGCCTTTGGAGGCAGCCGGGGAGGTCTTCCAGTGGGAGAGGGCCGGTTGTGCTCAGAGGCCCCACAAGCCAGGGGCAGGACCCAGCAGGGCCCCTGCCCCTGGCCAGCCTTGCCCAGACCTTCCTGGCCTCCGGGGGTACTGCCCCACCAAGGGGCAGGCTGCGGGGACTGGGTTCAGACATTCCCGGGCGCCTCCCCAGGTTCATCCCCGCTGGTGCCTTTCCCTGGGATTAGGCCTCGGTTGAGGCCTCCTTGGAGAGGAGGTTGCTGGCAGGGGCTGTCTCCACACTGCAAGGTGCTGGAGCTCAGAGGGCCTCGTCAGATGGAAGGGACCAGCAAGGGGCTGGATGCCCAAGACCTCTTTGGCCCAGCAGCCTCAGGGCAGCAGGGAGAGCAAGAGGCCCAACTTGCCCCTAGGTCAGCTCTGCCCCTTCCGACACAGGCGGCCAGCCCAGCAGCTGCCTGACAGACTCTGGCTTCCGCGAGCTCTCTGCCGGTGCAGGGGGCAGGAACAGACGTGTGCATGTGGTTCTGCCTTGGCCTGGGAGTGTGGATCACCTGCCTGGCCCCCAGGCTCAGGGGCAAGGGCCCGGAGAAAGCACCACTCCGAAGCGCTTTTCTCCCGGGCTTGGGAGCATTGTGCGCGCGTGGTGGGAACAGTGGGCGGGAGTGCTTGCAAACCGGCCTTTGGAGGCAGCCGGGGAGGTCTTCCAGTGGGAGAGGGCCGGTTGTGCTCAGAGGCCCCACAGGCCAGGGGCAGGACCCAGCAGGGCCCCTGCCCCTGGCCAGCCTTGGCCAGACCTTCCTGCCTCCGGGGGTACAGCCCCACCAAGGAGCAGGCTGCGGGGACTGGGTCCAGACATGCCCGAGCGCCTTCCCAGGCTCATCCCCGCTGGTGCCTTTGCCCTGGGCTTACTCCTCGGTTGAGGCCTCGTTGCAGAGGAGGTTGCTGGCAGGGGCTGTCTCCACACTGCAAGGTGCTGGAGCTCAGAGGGCCTCGTCAGAGGGAAGGGACCAGCAAGGGGCTGGATGCCCAAGACCTCTTTGGCCCAGCAGCCTCAGGGCAGCAGGGAGAGCAAGAGGCCCAACTTGCCCCTAGGTCGGCTCTGCCCCTTCCCACACAGGCGGCCAGCCCAGCAGCTGCCTGACAGACTCTGGCTCCCCTGAGCTCTCTGCCGGTGCAGGGGGCAGGAACAGAAGTGTGCATGTGGTTCTGCCTTGGCCTGGGAGTGTGGAACCCCTGCATTGCCCCCAGGCTCAGGGGCAAGGGCCCGGTGGGAGCACCACCCCGAAGCGCTTTTCTCCCGGGCTTGGGAGCATTGTGCGCGCCTGGTGGGAACAGTGGGCGGGAGTGTTGGCAAACCGGCCTTTGGAGGCAGCCGGGGAGGTCTTCCAGCGGGAGAGGGCCGGATGTGCTCAGAGGCCCCACAGGCCAGGGGCAGGACCCAGCAGGTCCCCTGCCCCTGGCCAGCCTTTCTCAGTCCTTCCTGGCCTCCGGGGGTACTGCCCCACCAAGGGGCAGGCTGCGGGAACTGGGTCCAGACATGCCCGGGCGCCTCCCCAGGCTCATCCCCGCTGGTGCCTTTCCCCTGGGCCTAGGCCTCGGTTGAGGCCTCCTTGGAGAGGAGGTTGCTGGCAGGGGCTGTCTCCACACTGCAAGGTGCTGGAGCTCAGAGGGCCTCGTCAGAGGGAAGGGACCAGCAAGGGGCTGGATGCCCAAGACCTCTTTGGCCCAGCAGCCTCAGGGCAGCAGGGAGAGCAAGAGGCCCAACTTACCCCTAGGTCGGCTCTGCCCCGTCCCACATAGGCAGCCAGCCCAGCAGCAGCCTGGCAGTCTCTGGCTCCCCCGAGCTCTCTGCCGGTGTAGGGGGCAGGAACAGACGTGTGCATGTCGTTCTGCCTTGGCCTGGGGGTGTGTTCCCCCTGCCTGGCCCCCAGGCTCAGGGGCAAGGGCCCGGAGAGAGCACCAGCCCGAAGCGCTTTTCTCCCGGGCTTGGGAGCATTGTGCGGGCCTGGCGGGAACAGCGGGCTGGAGTGCTTGTAAACCGGCCTTTGGAGGCAGACGGGGAGGTCTTTCAGCGGGAGAGTGCCGGTTGTGCTCAGAGGCCCCACAGGCCAGGGGCAGGACCCAGCATTGTCCCTGCCCCTGGCAGCTTGCCCAGACCTTCCTGGCCTCCGGGGGTACTGCCCCACCAAGGGGCAGGCTGCGGGGACTGGGTCCAGACATGGCCGGGCGCCTCCCCAGGCTCATCCCCGCTGGTGCCTTTCCCCTGGGCCTAGGCCTCGGTTGAGGCCTCCTTGGAGAGGAGGTTGCTGGCAGGGGCTGTCTCCACACTGCAAGGTGCTGGAGCTCAGAGGGCCTCGTCAGCGGGAAGGGACCAGCAAGGGGCTGGATGCCCAAGACCTCTTTGGCCCCGCAGCCTCCGGGCAGCAGGGAGAGCAAGAGGCCCTACTTGCACCTAGGTCGGCTCTGCCCCTTCCCACACAGGCGGCCAGCCCAGCAGCTGCCTGACAGACTCTGGCTTCCCCGAGCTCTCTGCCGGTGCAGGGGTCAGGAACAGACGTGTGCATGTGTTTCTGCCTTGGTCTGGGAGTGTGGACCCACTACCTGGCCCCCAGGCTCAGGGGCAAGGGCCCGGAGAGAGCACCACCCCGAAGCGCTTTTCTCCCGGGCTTGCGAGCATTGTGCGTGCCTGGCGGGAACAGCGGGCGCGAGTGTTGGCAAACCGGCCTTTGGAGGCAGCCGGCGAGGTCTTCCAGTGGGAGAGGGCCGGTTGTGCTCAGAGGCCCCACAAGCCAGGGGCAGGACCCAGCAGGGCCCCTGCCCCTGGCCAGCCTTGCCCAGACCTTCCTGGCCTCCGGGGGTACTGCCCCACCAAGGGGCAGGCTGCGGGGACTGGGTCCAGACATGCCCGGGCGCCTCCCCAGGTTCATCCCCGCTGGTGCCTTTCCCTGGGACTAGGCCTCGGTTGAGGCGTCCTTGGAGAGGAGGTTGCTGGCAGGGGCTGTCTCCACACTGCAAGGTGCTGGAGCTCAGAGGGCCTCGTCAGATGGAAGGGACCAGCAAGGGGCTGGATGCCCAAGACCTCTTTGGCCCAGCAGCCTCAGGGCAGCAGGGAGAGCAAGAGGCCCAACTTGCCCCTAGGTCAGCTCTGCCCCTTCCGACACAGGCGGCCAGCCCAGCAGCTGCCTGAGAGACTCTGGCTCCCGCGAGCTCTCTGCCGGTGCAGGGGGCAGGAACAGACGTGTGCATGTGGTTCTGCCTTGGCCTGGGAGTGTGGAACCCCTGCATTGCCCCCAGGCTCAGGGGCAAGGGCCCGGTGGCAGCACCACCCCGAAGCGCTTTTCTCCCGGGCTTGGGAGCATTGTGCGTGCCTGGCATGAACAGAGGGCGGGAGTGTTTGCATACCGGCCTTTGGAGGCAGCCGGGGAGGTCTTCCAGTGGGAGAGGGCCGGTTGTGCTCAGAGGTCCCACAGGCCAGGGGCAGGATCCAGCAGGGCCCCTGCCCCTGGCCAGCCTTGCCCAGATCTTCCTGGCCTCCGGGGGTACTGCCCCACCAAGGGGCAGGCTGCGGGGACTGGGTCCAGACATGCCCGGGCGCCTCCCCAGGCTCATCCCCGCTGGTGCCTTTCCCCTGGGCCTAGGCCTCGGTTGAGGCCTCCTTGGAGAGGAGGTTGCTGGCAGGGGCTGTCTCCACACTGCATGGTGCTGGAGCTCAGAGGGCCTTGTCAGAGGGAAGGGACCAGCAAGGGGCTGGATGCCCAAGACCTCTTTGGCCCAGCAGCCTCAGGGCAGCAGGGAGAGCAAGAGGCCCAACTTGCCCCTAGGTCGGCTCTGCCCCTTCCCACACAAGCGGCCAGACCAGCAGCTGCCTGACAGACTCTGGCTCCCCCGAGCTCTCTGCTGGTGCAAGGGGCAGGAACAGACGTGTGCATGTGGTTCTGCCTTGGCCTGGGAGTGTGGACCCCATGCCTGGCCCCCAGGCTCAGGGGCAAGGGCCGGGAGAGAGCACCACCCCGAAGCGCTTTTCTCCCGGGCTTGGGAGCATTGTGCGTGCCTGGCCGGAACAGCGGGTGGGAGTGCTTGCAAAAAGGCCTTTGGAGGCAGCCGGGAAGGTCTTCCAGCGGGAGAGTGCCGGTTGTGCTCAGAGGCCCCACAGGCCAGGGGCAGGACCCAGCAGTATCCCTGCCCCTGGCAGCCTTGCCCAAACCTTCCTGGCCTCCTGGGGTACTGCGCCACCAAGGGGCAGACTGCCGGGACTGGGTCCAGACATGCCCGGGCGCATCCCCAGGCTCATCCCCGCTGGTGCCTTTCCCCTGGGCCTAGGCCTCGGTTGAGGCCTCCTTGGAGAGGAGGTTGCTGGCAGGGGCTGTCTCCACACTGCGAAGTGCTGGAACTCAGAGGGCCTCGTCAGAGGGAAGGCACCAGCAAATGGCTGGATGCCCAAGACATCTTTGGCCCATCATCCTCAGGGTAGCAGGGAGAGGAAGAGGCCCAACTTGCCCCTAGGTCGGCTCTGCCCCTTCCCACACAGGCGGCCAGCCCAGCAGCTGCCTGACAGACTCTGGCTCCCCCGAGCTCTCTGCCGGTGCAGGGGGCAGGAACAGACGTGTGCATGTGGTTCTGCCTTGGTCTTGGAGTGTGGACCCACTGCCTTGCCCCCAGGCTCAGGGGGAAGGGCCCGGAGAGAGCACCACCCCGAAGCGCTTTTCTCCCGGGCTTGGGAGCATTGTGCGAGCCTGGCGTGAACAGCGGGCGGGAGTGTTTGCAAACAGGACTTTGGAGGCAGCCGGGGAGGTCTTCCAGTGGGAGAGGGCCGGTTGTGCTCAGAGGCCCCACAGGCCAGGGGCAGGACCCAGCAGGGCCCCTGCCCATGGCCAGCCTTGCCCAGACCTTCCTGGCCTCCGGGGGTACTGCCCCACCAAGGGGCAGGCTGCGGGGACTGTGTCCAGACATGTCCGTGCGCCTCCCCAGGATCATCCCCGCTGGTGCCTTTCCCCTGGGCGTAGGCCTCGGTTGAAGCCACTTTGGAGAGGAGGTTGCTGGCAGGGGCTGTCTCCACACTGCAAGGTGCTGGAGCTCAGAGGGCCTCGTCAGAGGGAAGGGACCAACAAAGGGCTGGATGCCCAAGACCTCTTTGACCCAGCAGCCTCAGGGCAGCAGGGAGAGCAAGAGGCCCAACTTGCCCCTAGGTCGGCTCTGCCCCTTCCCACACCGGCGGCCAGCCCAGCAGCTCCCTGGCAGACTCTGGTTCCCCGGAGCTCTCTGCCGGTGCAGGGGGCAGGAACAGACGTGTGCATGTGGTTCTGCCTTGGCCTGGGAGTGTGGACCCCTGCCTAGCCCCCAGGCTCAGGGGCAAGGGCCCGGAGAGAGCACCACCCCGAAGCGCTTTTCTCCCGGGCTTGGGAGCATTGTGCGTGCCTGGCGGGAACAGCGGGCGCGAGTGTTGGCAAACCGGCCTTTGGAGGCAGCCGGGGAGGTCTTCCAGTGGGAGAGGGCCGGTTGTGCTCAGAGGCCCCACAAGCCAGGGGCAGGACCCAGCAGGGCCCCTGCCCCTGGCCAGCCTTGCCCAGACCTTCCTGGCCTCCGGGGGTACTGCCCCACCAAGGGGCAGGCTGCGGGGACTGGGTTCAGACATTCCCGGGCGCCTCCCCAGGTTCATCCCCGCTGGTGCCTTTCCCTGGGATTAGGCCTCGGTTGAGGCCTCCTTGGAGAGGAGGTTGCTGGCAGGGGCTGTCTCCACACTGCAAGGTGCTGGAGCTCAGAGGGCCTCGTCAGATGGAAGGGACCAGCAAGGGCCTGGATGCCCAAGACCTCTTTGGCCCAGCAGCCTCAGGGCAGCAGGGAGAGCAAGAGGCCCAACTTGCCCCTAGGTCAGCTCTGCCCCTTCCGACACAGGCGGCCAGCCCAGCAGCTGCCTGACAGACTCTGGCTCCCGCGAGCTCTCTGCCGGTGCAGGGGGCAGGAACAGACGTGTGCATGTGGTTCTGCCTTGGCCTGGGAGTGTGGATCACCTTCCTGGCCCCCAGGCTCAGGGGCAAGGGCCCGGAGAAAGCACCACTCCGAAGCGCTTTTCTCCCGGGCTTGGGAGCATTGTGCGCGCGTGGTGGGAACAGTGGGCGGGAGTGCTTGCAAACCGGCCTTTGGAGGCAGCCGGGGAGGTCTTCCAGTGGGAGAGGGCCGGTTGTGCTCAGAGGCCCCACAGGCCAGGGGCAGGACCCAGCAGGGCCCCTGCCCCTGGCCAGCCTTGGCCAGACCTTCCTGCCTCCGGGGGTACAGCCCCACCATGGAGCAGGCTGCGGGGACTGGGTCCAGACATGCCCGAGCGCCTTCCCAGGCTCATCCCCGCTGGTGCCTTTCCCCTGGGCTTACTCCTCGGTTGAGGCCTCGTTGCAGAGGAGGTTGCTGGCAGGGGCTCTCTCCACACTGCAAGGTGCTGGAGCTCAGAGGGCCTCGTCAGAGGGAAGGGACCAGCAAGGGGCTGGATGCCCAAGACCTCTTTGGCCCAGCAGCCTCAGGGCAGCAGGGAGAGCAAGAGGCCCAACTTGCCCCTAGGTCGGCTCTGCCCCTTCCCACACAGGCGGCCAGCCCAGCAGCTGCCTGACAGACTCTGGCTCCCCTGAGCTCTCTGCCGGTGCAGGGGGCAGGAACAGACGTGTGCATGTGGTTCTGCCTTGGCCTGGGAGTGTGGAACCCCTGCATTGCCCCCAGGCTCAGGGGCAAGGGCCCGGTGGGAGCACCACCCCGAAGCGCTTTTCTCCCGGGCTTGGGAGCATTGTGCGCGCCTGGTGGGAACAGTGGGCGGGAGTGTTGGCAAACCGGCCTTTGGAGGCAGCCGGGGAGGTCTTCCAGCGGGAGAGGGCCGGATGTGCTCAGAGGCCCCACAGGCCAGGGGCAGGACCCAGCAGGTCCCCGCCCCTGGCCAGCCTTTCCCAGTCCTTCCTGGCCTCCGGGGGTACTGCCCCACCAAGGGGCAGGCTGCGGGAACTGGGTCCAGACATGCCCGGGCGCCTCCCCAGGCTCATCCCCGCTGGTGCCTTTCCCCTGGACCTAGGCCTCGGTTGAGGCCTCCTTGGAGAGGAGGTTGCTGGCAGGGGCTGTCTCCACACTGCAAGGTGCTGGAGCTAAGAGGGCCTCGTCAGAGGGAAGGGACCAGCAAGGGGCTGGATGCCCAAGACCTCTTTGGCCCAGCAGCCTCAGGGCAGCAGGGAGAGCAAGAGGCCCAACTTACCCCTAGGTCGGCTCTGCCCCGTCCCACATAGGCAGCCAGCCCAGCAGCAGCCTGGCAGTCTCTGGCTCCCCCGAGCTCTCTGCCGGTGTAGGGGCCAGGAACAGACGTGTGCATGTCGTTCTGCCTTGGCCTGGGAGTGTGTTCCCCCTGCCTGGCCCCCAGGCTCAGGGGCAAGGGCCCGGAGAGAGCACCAGCCCGAAGCGCTTTTCTCCCGGGCTTGGGAGCATTGTGCGGGCCTGGCGGGAACAGCGGGCTGGAGTGCTTGTAAACCGGCCTTTGGAGGCAGACGGGGAGGCCTTTCAGCGGGAGAGTGCCGGTTGTGCTCAGAGGCCCCACAGGCCAGGGGCAGGACCCAGCATTGTCCCTGCCCCTGGCAGCTTGCCCAGACCTTCCTGGCCTCCGGGGGTACTGCCCCACCAAGGGGCAGGCTGCGGGGACTGGGTCCAGACATGGCCGGGCGCCTCCCCAGGCTCATCCCCGCTGGTGCCTTTCCCCTGGGCCTAGGCCTCGGTTGAGGCCTCCTTGGAGAGGAGGTTGCTGGCAGGGGCTGTCTCCACACTGCAAGGTGCTGGAGCTCAGAGGGCCTCGTCAGCGGGAAGGGACCAGCAAGGGGCTGGATGCCCAAGACCTCTTTGGCCCCGCAGCCTCCGGGCAGCAGGGAGAGCAAGAGGCCCTATTTGCACCTAGGTCGGCTCTGCCCCTTCCCACACAGGCGGCCAGCCCAGCAGCTGCCTGACAGACTCTGGCTTCCCCGAGCTCTCTGCCGGTGCAGGGGTCAGGAACAGACGTGTGCATGTGTTTCTGCCTTGGTCTGGGAGTGTGGACCCACTACCTGGCCCCCAGGCTCAGGGGCAAGGGCCCGGTGAGAGCACCACCCCGAAGCGCTTTTCTCCCGGGCTTGGGAGCATTGTGCGCGCCTGCTGGGAACAGTGGGCGGGAGCGCTTGCAAACCGGCCTTTGGAGGCAGCCGGGGAGGTCTTCCAGTGGGAGAGGGCCGGTTGTGCTCAGAGGCCCCACAGGCCAGGGGCAGGACCCAGCAGGGCCCCTGCCCCTGGCCAGCCTTGCCCAGACCTTCCTGGCCTCCGGGGGTACTGCCCCACCAAGGGGCAGGCTGCGGGGACTGGGTCCAGACATGCTCGGGCGCCTCCCCTGGCTCATCCCCGCTGGTGCCTTTGCCCTGGGCCTAGGCCTCGGTTGAGGCCTCCTTGGAGAGGAGGTTGCTGGCAGGGGCTGTCTCCACACTGCAAGGTGCTGGAGCTCAGAGGGCCTCGTCAGAGGGAAGGGCCCACTAAGGGGCTGGATGCCCAAGACCTCTTTGGCCCAGCAGCCTCAGGGCAGCAGGGAGAGCAAGAGGCCCAACTTGCCCCTAGGTCGGCTCTGCCCCTTCCCACACAGGCGGCCAGCCCAGCAGCTGCCTGACAGACTCTGGCTCCCCTAGCTCTCTGCCGGTACAGGGGGCAGAAACAGACGTGTGCATGTGGTTCTGCCTTGTCCTGGGAGTGTGTTCCCCCTGCATTGCCCCCAGGCTCAGGGGCAAGGGCCCGGTGAGTGCACCACCCCGAAGCGCTTTTCTCCCGGACTTGGGAGCATTGTTCGCGCCTGGTGGGAACAGTGGGCGTGAGTGTTGGCAAACCTGCCTTTGGAGGCAGCCGGGGAGGTCTTCCAGCGGGAGAGGGCCGGATGTGCTCAGAGGCCCCACAGGCCAGGGGCAGGACCCAGCAGGTCCCCTGTCCCTGGCCAGCCTTGCCCAGACCTTCCTGGCCTCCGGGGGTACTGCCCCACCAAGGGGCAGGATGTGGGGACTGGGTCCAGACATGCCCGGGAGCATCCCCAGGCTCATCCCCGCTGGTGCCTTTCCCCTGGGCCTAGGCCTCGGTTGAGGCCTCCTTGGAGAGGAGGTTGCTGGCAGGGGCTGTCTCCACACTGCGAGGTGCTGGAACTCAGAGGGCCTCGTCAGAGGGAAGGGACCAGCAAATGGCTGGGTGCCCAAGACATCTTTGGCCCAGGAGCCTCAGGGCAGCAGGGAGAGGAAGAGGCCCAACTAGCCCCTAGGTCGGCTCTGCCCCTTCCCACACAGGCGGCCTGCCCAGCAGCTGCCTGACAGACTCTGGCTCCCCCGAGCTCTCTGCCGGTGCAGGGGGCAGGAACAGACGTGTGCATGTGGTTCTGCCTTGGCCTGGGAGTGTGGAACCCCTGCATTGCCCCCAGGTTCAGGGGCAAGGGCCCGGTGGAAGCACCACCCCGAAGCGCTTTTCTCCCGGGCTTGGGAGCATTGTGCGCGCCTGCTGGGAACAGTGGGCGGGAGTGTTGGCAAACCGGCCTTTGGAGGCAGCCGGGGAGGTCTTCCAGCGGGAGAGGGCCGGATGTGCTCAGAGACCCCACAGGCCAGGGGCAGGACCCAGCAGGTCCCCTGCCCCTGGTCAGCCTTGCCCAGACCTTCCTGGCCTCCGGGGGTACTGCCCCACCAAGGGGCAGGCTGCGGGGACTGGGTCCAGACATGCCCGGGCGCCTCCCCAGGCTCATCCCCGCTGGTGCCTTTCCCCTGGGCCTAGGCCTCGGTTGAGACCTCCTTGGAGAGGAGGTTGCTGGCAGGGGCTGTCTCCACACTGCAAGGTGCTGGAGCTCAGAGGGCCTCGTCAGAGGGAAGGGACCAGCAAAGGGCTGGATGCCCAAGACCTCTTTGACCCAGCAGCCTCAGGGCAGCAGGGAGAGCAAGAGGCCCAACTTGCCGCTAGGTCGGCTCTGCCCCGTCCCACACAGGCAGCCAGCCCAGCAGCTGCCTGACAGACTCTGGCTCCCCCGAGCTCTCTGCCGGTGCTCGGGGCAGGAACAGACGTGTACATGTGGTTCTGCCTTGGCCTGGGATTGTGTTCCCCCTGCCTGGCCCCCAGGCTCAGGGGCAAGGGCCCAGAGAGAGCACCACCCCAAAGCGCTTTTCTCCCGGGCTTGCAAGCATTGTGCGTGCCTGGCATGAACAGAGGGCGGGAGTGTTTGCAAACCGGCCTTTGGAGGCAGCCGGGGAGGTCTTCCAGTGGGAGAGGGCCGGTTGTGCTCAGAGGTCCCACAGGCCAGGGGCAGGATCCAGCAGGGCCCCTGCCCCTGGCCAGCCTTGCCCAGATCTTCCTGGCCTCCGGGGGTACTGCCCCACCAAGGGGCAGGCTGCGGGGACTGGGTCCAGACATGCCCGGGCGCCTCCCCAGGCTCATCCCCGCTGGTGCCTTTCCCCTGGGCCTAGGCCTCGGTTGAGGCCACTTTGGAGAGGAGGTTGCTGGCAGGGGCTGTCTCCACACTGCAAGGTGCTGGAGCTCAGAGGGCCTCGTCAGAGGGAAGTGACCAACAAAGGGCTGGATGCCCAAGACCTCTTTGACCCAGCAGCCTCAGGGCAGCAGGGAGAGCAAGAGGCCCAACTTGCCCCTAGGTCGGCTCTGCCCCGTCCCACACAGGCAGCCAGCCCAGCAGCAGCCTGGCAGTCTCTGGCTCCCCCGAGCTCTCTGCCGGTGTAGGGGGCAGGAACAGACGTGTGCATGTCGTTCTGACTTGGCCTGGGAGTGTGTTCCCCCTGCCTGGCCCCCAGGCTCAGGGGCAAGGGCCCGGAGAGAGCACCAGCCCGAAGCGCTTTTCTCCCGGGCTTGGGAGCATTGTGCGGGCCTGGCGGGAACAGCGGGCTGGAGTGCTTGC